>NW_022639556.1:972977-991784 GCF_010583005.1 Odontomachus brunneus | reverse complement strand
CTCTCTCTCTCTCTCTCTCTCTCTCTCTCTCTCTCTCTCTCTCTCTCTCTCATGTAAAATACTCTCTCTAATGTAAAATACTTTTCAAATAAAAAAACATACATTTTTAAAAACTTATGTTCTTTTAAGAAAGGCAATTTTGTTTATTCTATTTAAATAAATTAATTTAGATTTTAATATATGTGTTATTAGCACTCATCGAATAAATGTTTTCTTATTCTTTAGATATTTTTTCTCTCACAATGTAGTGCAGCAAAGAAATTATGTGTGGAAGTAATTGCCAATTTACTCATAGAGTGAACTGATTTTTGCTGATATTATTTTGCAACTGCAACAAACCATTTAGTTATTGTAACACAGCCAACCAACTGTTCGTATATTAGTCACACATTTGCTAAATTAACAAATATTCTGTCTAGAGTTTTCAGTTGTGACATCCTTTTTTCCATGAAAGAGCAAGAAAGAGAGAGGAGGCTCTGGCTGATAAATTTGCCTTAATTAAGGCTTTTGTTGAAACAAAGCGATGGGAGGAGCAGGAGAATTCGTGCGTTTCTGTGGCGAAATAACTTTATCCGAATGGAACTTTATCCTTTGTTTGAGTGGGATGAACGGGAGGTAAAGGATATCAAATATCGTTACTTCCTGCGAGTCTCATTAATTGCTTCCTGCGAAGGGTTCACGATAACGGAATGATCTCCCCGTGGCTCTCGCGTTCGACGAGAGACGAGAAACGTTTCGAGTGCGGTTCCAGAATTGTCTATTTACACCGGAGATTCTTCCCACCGGTATAATTCCGCGCTACATCGATTCTTACACTTTGTTCCGTTTACTGTGTAAATAATTCGCCCGGTGCTCTCAGGAATTCCGAGTTAGAACGCGGCGCGCTATTAGCTTCCGAGCTATGGTCTCATCGATAACCGGGCATAACGCGAGGACTGTACGGGAGGATGTGATGCAAGTGGCTGACACTACGTGCACGCACGCACGTACGCACGCACGCACGCACGTGTGAACGTAGCGATGGGTTCAAGCGAGGGTCAAGTAAATACATTATAATCACGCTCGAATAACGCGTGCGAGAAGTAGCCTGGCGACAAAAATTAGCTTTTTTCCATTTATTAAATATTTATTAGCTGTCCTTTCGCATGTTTAAATACGTAAATAGGATCTCAGCAATCAGACGGTCGTTCCCACGACGCTAAATATATGTATGATATAATTAATTCTAGAATTTCACGCTCTCTGCAGCTCGACGAAGCTCGGAATTTCTTCGATACACCAGATTCCATGCGCTATTTTAGAGAAGTCGTTGGAAAACCACTTCCGTGAAACGTTCCTAAGAATTTTTCTAAGAGGATGTTACATACAGAAAAATACATACTGCATTCAAGTAATATCACTTGTAATATTACTTGAGAGTAAAAATATTTTATATAAAAATATATTAAGTAAAAGTCTTACTGGTTTCAAATATTTCGTAAAGTTTGTATATCCGGAAATCTATCATAAGTTCATCATAAGCGTCAAATTTATTCTAAATACATTCTGAATTCTAGTAAGTTTAGCATTTCAATCGAGAAGATATCAAAATGCAACAAAAATTTAGCTTGTTTATTACATAGAGTTGAGCCAGCTTTTTATTCGGCGATTTATAATATTCTCGTGAAGAGAATATTATAAATTTATTCTAATTCCAAATAAAATGATAATGAACTTTCCTCAAATTTGTGGTGAACATATTTAATAAGATCGTCAAGAAAATATTCTTTATTGAAGACAACCGTTGCTTAAAAAAAAGAAAGTAAACTGAGTACTCAATTTTCTTAGCAATAGAATATTTTTCTGTATGGATATCGACGTAACGCAGTTTTGTCTTTTACACTATTTTTCTACTTGATTATACTGAATTGCAAATATTTGTATAAAGTGAAAGAATAAATGTCAATGAATATCCCATATCACATATAAAAATTTAAGAAAATCTTTTTATATACAGAATTATTTTCTTTTTTGTATATACAGTGGGTTATTCAATACATTGGCATTTGCTTTGTGTATAAGTATTTACAAATCTATACAATTAAATACGAATACGAAAGTTGCATTATCAGTATTCAGCATTCCCTTAAGGGAATACCATACTTGAAAATTTCATCGATGAAATACTGATTTAAAATGTTTAAAATTGATATCTCGAGCTAGATATCAGTTGGCGTAAATATTTATTTGACGCAAGCGTTCTGCAGTTTGTTTGTTCCGTACGTTTGCTCCACTAACGAAAATTTAAATGAAATCATTTCGGTACCTTCACAACTGAATTTAAAAGCTCAAAAGTATACAAAGAGTTTGCAGAAAGATTTCTATATACGCGTGGTTAAGGGAGACCAAAGTTAAATGCTCTACATTTTAGAATTTTGAGGTTACAATTTCTCAGGTAACTAATGTTGTGATAGATTTATAAACATGATAGAGGCAACATTCTTCTATGTATTAATGTCCACCACGATCTATTAACCATATATTTTGTTTGGCAATAACCAAAATATGAACATGTAGCAATATAGCCAGCTTGTTCTACCTGTACCGAGTTCGGAGGATAAAGAAGGCCAAGTATAACATAGTATCCTGATTATTAGTTTCAGAGTCTCCGCGAGAGTCCTCCTGTCGGTCCTTGATTAGACCAACTTTATTTCATTCGCTCATATGTTCTATTTCAATCATTTTATGAATGAAAATTTCATTGATTACATTTCATTTATATCAGGAACAATATATCATATACGTGCAAAAAATATCATTCTAGCTAGTAACATATCGTTTAATTTTTAGTCACGAAGAAGAATACTGACTGAGGAGAAAATTTTGAGAAGCTCAAAAATTCATTTTGCTATTACTAAATCAGTTTTTCTGTTTCTTAACTGTAATACTATTCCTATTTTAATGAAATTCAGGGAAAAGTATTTATGTTTTAAGAGGACCATTTTGCAATTTTGTAACTACTATTCCTCTTAAGATAAATACCAAAAGAAAACAATATAAGCAACATGTCACTAGAGCTATATAACACTAATCTGCCATGTGTCTTCTAGTAGTACAGGAGCAGATAAAATTTTATATTAAAACTAGTAAAATAAAGCAGCACATCTTTTATATATATATATATATATATATATATATATATATATATATATATATATAAAATACGAAAGAGATAATATTATCATGTTAGTGACGATCGGTTTGAGAATCGCGCTTACGTAATCGACATTTTTTACGTTATCGAGTTCGTCACAGCCCTTTAACCCACGAATCGTCGCTCTCTTTATTTCGCGTGAGTACGTGGGAGTAGGATACGTCTGACGTTCATATCGAAAAAACGACAGCTTCTGGCTGGCAAACAATCGATATTCCGGGAAAATGCAATCGCGCAAATTGACCTGAATTTATATCGATGCTCGCGCGCTGCTGGCCGGCGCACTCGCGGACTCTCTCTAATGAGAATTGCAACGCGACGATCGGACGATCGAAGCCATCGCTGACGCATGGACAAGCGCGGCTTTGATGCGTGCGTAGACAGGCAGACGTAGGATAATATTGCAGATCCGCTGCGGTAGCCGCCGCATTCCGACCGCGCCGATACGTATACTGCCCCGCGCGAAGTATTCAAATAAAATTGCGCAATTGCCGGCATACTCGCGCGCGAATGTGACAGTCGCGTTGAGCGTAACTCTGGTGCGAATAGGAATTCCCGTCGGCGAGATTATGACACGTCGACAGGAGGAGAGACAAACAGGACGCGCCGCGCGTCGCGAATGGTGCGTGTGTGTCCCGCGTGTGTGCACTTTACGGACGGACGCATTCGTCGAGACGCTTCTCCGTGCGACGCGTCTCCTCCTGACGCTGCGCGGCGAGTATTTCCTTCGCATTCGACGTAAACGCGAGAACACGCGAAGCACGAGCCACGACGTCCGTCGATCGTCGGCATGATAATTAGATCCTCCTCTTCAGTGTTGCGTTTCGGTGCATCTCCCGGTGATGTGTCTTGCGAAACTGTACATCATCGTCCGAGTCTTTGAATACCGGATCCAGCTCGGTGTCTGGATGGCGCAACGTAATGCCGAGCTTCGATCGGATTTAGAATTCCGCGATTATCCGCGCGAATGAATCGGCCTTTTATTCATTAAGAGCGTGTGGAGATCTTGTTACGTGCTCTTTTTAGCGAGCTCTCTCGCAAGCCCGAAGGATTCAGCCGACCAATTGAAACGTAGTGTGATAGTGTGCTTTGCTAATAAATCAATTCCTTTTTGCGTTTAATTGTCTAAATTATATTCTTATATTTAAAGAGCGAAGGCTTCTTGTAATCTCGAAGAGATTCTCATGAAAAAATTTGGGAAATAATCCCAAATGGATATACGTGGAAGGTTTTTGGACGCAATCAAACATTTACTGAGATAACATCAAAATGATGGTTGTACAATATTTGTAGCAATGATATAGATTGGTTTGGGCTAGCTTTTTTCAGGGTAAAAGATGAAGCGTTCCATCACGTCCACGTGTATACTGTTAACCTCTCCGTATAGTTCATGGTTCATTTTAGAAACAGTCAAACAGTCGATAATCTTACGCTTTTCTGCGTGTCTCGCGAAAATAAAAGAAATTGGAAACATTGGAGGCTACAGTACGTGTTGTGAGTAGAAATTGGAAACTTTAAATAATAAGAAAAATTTTGTCCCGATTTCTTTTATTCATAAGTAGATACTCATTTATATAAATGAGCAGAGAAATAGAAATGATCAATGAATCACACGGAAAGTCAAGAAGATGCCAAAAGTCCAAAAATGGCGATAACTTAAAGGTGTTTGGAGCAAATTTTGATACTTTCTTTCGTACTTTCATTTCGTCATTCTATGTGACAATTTGATTAATTATACGTTCAACGTAAATTGCTTAATTAACGCTGAAATAACGTTGAATTTTGTGATTTAATATACTAAAAGTTGCTGTAATGTTTTCATGCATTAGTCTATTAGAGTACTTTTGATCTATGAGATATATTATTTGAATTAGTTTTAATCTTTTTATACAGTTTTTTTAGTATTCATCCGTGGTATGTAAGTTTTTGGGAATAATTATGTTCATTATTTTAATGTGATCTCTTAGTTAATTTTCAATTGCGCCAAAGAACCTTTCGGATATGTTCACTTGAGGATATTTGGGACCATTTCATCGAATTTTATTAGAATCGGCAGGTGAATCTTTTCGGAACTACATACAAAGTGAAAATCTGCGAGTAGATTCTTTATCCTAAAAGTTGCAAAATCGAGCTCGCTGTTTACGTGTATAAGTCGGGAGATTCACTTTATCGTGAAGATCTATGCATTAAGGATACTTGAAAGGTACGAGACATTGCCGGATGTCATGCTTTACCCGCTCGATTCCGCGGATCGAGGGAGTCCTTGAAGTAGCTCCTCGCTTCGCCGTCGAGAAGGAGAGAGATCCCAAGGATAAAATTGACCGACGATCGTGCGTGGGTACGAGATATACCCACGGATATCCTTTCGAGACAGAGAAGGAGACAGAGAGAGAGAGAGAGAGAGAGAGAGAGAGAGAGAGAGAGAGAGAAAGAAAGAGGGGAACGCGATAAATCAAAGGAAATCGTATATCATTCGACGCGACGTGAACCAGTTCGAGAGTCGTCGTCGTCTCGCTACGCGCACCGGACGTGGAGGCTCGTCGATACGCGTACGCATATATGTATACATAATGCAGAGTGCCTCTTATAAAAAAAAAGCCATCGAGGCGACCTTCTGCAAAATTGCTAAATACACGGGGCTCTCCTCGAGGCCGCTCGATCCGGGAGGAGAACTCTCCTTCAGCGCCTTCCTGCCTCGAGACGGTAACTCGATTTCTCCTCGTCAAGTACATTACAATCGGCGCAATATTTCATATATCAGAAATTTTCTCTTTCCATACCTCTCCTCTCTGTTTCTGTCTTTTTTAAGACAGGAAAATTAATATGTGTCACGATAAATATAATATACAAATCTAAATATAACTTTTACTGCAACAATATGTCATGACAAATATAATATAAAAATCTAAGTGTAACTTTTAGTAAATTTGTTGTCACATTAATACAATAAAAGTTTACATTATTGTATATAATGTAAATTTAATATTTATTTCAATATAGTATATTTACTTATTTCATAATTAAAGGAAAAGAATGGTAAAATTTTCATTATCGAAGGATATTGTATCATGAAAGACTATGAGAAAGAAGAAAAATGAATCGCCCGTGTAAGTAAATAAGCGAGTAAAATTTCCGCGAGGTAATAGATATCCCTCCACTGATGATCACGTCACGCATACACACTGAAAGAAAATTCATGTAATAATTAACAAATGGATTTATTTAAGCGTTTCAATGCAACATTGGTAATTAGTATTAGAAATATGGTCATAGTTTCTAATTATCTAATAATAATTACAAAATAATCCGCAAAACAAATCTGTATTTAGTTTAACAACGAAGTGGTTTGGTATATATAATACTAAATCATTTAGTAATAATTACTAGATACAGTTTGACTATCACCAAAATATTAATATATTTTTACATAATTTAATAATTTTACTAACTATAATTTTTTACATTTATTGCAGAATGTGGCAAGTATCACTAAACAGTATGGTTTTATTCAACAGTTTGTTTGGTTGGTAAATTAATAATAGCCACCAAGTCTAAGGCCGGTATTAATAGTCGTCACTTTAAACTCATGTGAAATATCGAGGTCTGAATTGAGACTCGTATTAATAGTCGTTATTTGAATTTATCCTATTTAAAATATTCAAATCTGTATTTAAAGTTAAATGAGAGTTTCTTATTTAAATTATATATAATAATACATGTGACATTATATTTGCAATTGCAATTTAGCTGAGAAACTCAGATCTAACTTTAAAATTTGTAAGTACAATTTGAGTATCTCACCTGAAGCAAGTTTCAATGAAAGTTTCCTGAAGCAAGTTACGGATTTTAGACTCATATTAATAGTCATTACTTGAAACTTGCCTCAAGTGAAATAGAGATTTGAATTTAAAGTTAGATGTAAATTTTTCAGAGTTGAACTGAAAAAATTGAAAATGTAATGTTGCATATACTATATAATTCAAATAAAATACTCTCAACTAACTCTAAATTCAAATTTGTGTATCTCACATAGAATAAGTTTGAAATAATGACTATTAATATGGATTTTAGTAACAGATACCAAGTCTTGCTAAAATTATTTGTTAATATTTAGCAAATTGCTTGATCACGTTCACTTACACGCATGGTTTACTTGAAACCATTTCATCAAAGCGTAACTGTTATCCAGGCTTGATGGTTATTACCAAACCCTTTTTTTTTTTTAGTGCACAAGTTTGGTAGGTGCGGCGTCAGCGATAGGTGAAGAGCGTAGAACGTAAATGTATGTCACTGGTGTCTATGTCGACTAACGGCATCTCGTCCCCATCGGTGACGGCGGGCCACCGTAATAAATAGTAATATTCTATGCATCGCGATGCACATTGTGCATGTGCGTCCTCATGCATAAATATCACTCATACACCTACGTAACGTGCCTCTCGACGCGGCGACGTGATCGTGTCGTGTCAGGAATGTCTTCACGCATGGTAACTCCAAGGTTGACACACACACACACACACACACACACACACACACACACACACATATATATATATATATATATATATATATATATATATATATATATACACTCAGTGCCCCGTCAAAGTTGCAAAAAACAACGCCTATAAATAATGAGAGAGTAAACCGAGGGATTAAACGAGCCGGTTTTTTTTAAACGTGCGCAGCTAATAAAAATAAATGTCTCGCCAACGTGCAGTAACGCAGAACTCGAGATCCACAATATTCTGTCGCGAGAGGTCCAATTTATATACTCTCCCCGCATAATTTGCACACTTATAATATATATTCATAGCATTCTACAAGATGTCTAATTAATATACTGAACGAATGGATATTTTTTCTTTCGGAGATTTTTCTTTCTAAAAACCTCAAGTAAACAGAGCTCTTCTGATTCATAAAATTCATTTTTTAGAATGTTATTACGAAAAGGTGGATTCGGTTATATTTTAAAGGTGTGCGTGATATCGCTGTCTGCGTGGATCGCTCGTATTCGTCGTTTTTTTCCATTCTTTCACAAAATGAAACATTCGAACCATATTATTAATTATGTAAGTGGGAAGGAGATATGTTTCTTAAATAATTCAACATTAATGTTCACAGAGAAAAAAGTTCCTTTGCATTATTCTTTCACTTGCTTTGATTTGACACCGTCATTTGCTTTGATTTGACACCAACATAATTTTATATAAAATATCATATTGTTTTATTAGATTTTAAACTATGTTGATGGACAAAATATTATTATTTAAAGAAAACTGTTAATCGAATAATATATTATCTTATTGTATAATTAATATATATATTTATCTAATTCTATTTTTTTAAATTTTGTTTTGTTGGATTAAATCATATTATTTGATTGGAAAAAAATGATTATTTTAAAAATGTCTTGTCTTTCGATTTAATAGAAACTGTTGTGTGCAATAACTAATACAATATTTTATTAAAAATCCAGAAGCACAATCACGTCGCTGCTGGCTCGCTAATGGACATTCTGTCAATATTCGTTACATGTCAACTGTTGCTGCATTGTTTCCAACCATTATCAACAGATGTGACATGAAAAAAGCTTTTTCATATATAAAATAACAATGTCCGTTATAAGCACAATCCAATAGGAATATAGTCAAAATTAGGTTGAATTACTATATTTCCTGTTCGATCGTTAAACAATCTACACCGTGATCGAAGAAAAAATTGGAAATGATGAGATAATAAAAAGAAACTGCCCAGTAAATCGCAAACAGAAAAAAAATTTTCTTAAGATTGTCTTTTTTTTAAAGATTATTTAAACAAAATTATCGAATTTTTTTAGTAAAATGAGAAAATCAAATAAAACAATTTTCTTCTTTATGAATTGAACAAATGATTTGAACCAAACAATAAAATAATTTAGAAAGACAGAAATCATACTTATTAATTGAAACATTGGTTTCTGCGAATCATTTGAATAATCAGATTTGTTTGAACGCAATGAAATCTATGAAATATAAAGAGACCTTCTTCTTTATGCAAACTTTACGCGTACACTGAAAAAAGATTTGATAATATTCACTTAACGTACATAATAGTTACTAAATGCTTTGGTGAAATAGTTTCAACTTAATATATGAATAAATATAACTAAATAACATTTAATAACTATTAGAAAATAGCTATAGTAAGATTTAGTATCGGTTATCAAGACTTGATAACTATTATCACTTTATATAGTATATATCACCAAGCAATTTGTTAAATAAAACCATATTGTTTAGTAATACTTTCCACTAGGTTAAACTCTCTAATGCAATATTGTAGGACAGATCTTTTATGAAATTTGGTAATTATCAAATTATTTACAAAATATTTGGTATTAATTAATCATTTGATTAGATCAACTAATTGAAGACTTCGTTTCACTTATTTTATAATTATTACCAAATAGTTATTTACTACCATATTTGGTACTCATTACCAAATATCCCACTGAAACGTTTAACCAAATGCATTTGTTAATTGCTTTTCTTTCAGTGTACTCACAGATTTGCAAATCCACACAAACAGAGGGATTTCGGGGGATGTTCGTGTATGTGCATCTAACAATCCGTTGTCATCGTCGGGCAATTTGGTATCGTCGATAAACTGCATACACGAACAGAGGATATCGAATGCTTGGGGCTAGGATCGCGTATCGCGCGCCTAAGATACATCGGGATTAGTGGTGTGCGGGGATCCCGTATCCGCTGTCGCACGTCTTCGCGCTTACGATCTCACCGGGTAATCAATGAAGAATCAGGAACGCCGTGAGATGGTCGTTAGAGATCCCGCGCAGAGAGTGCCTCGACCCACGGTACTATGTAATTGAATTTCCGCTATTTCTGATCCCCGTTCGCGCGCGGCGAGGAAAAGAGAGAGAGAGAGAGAGAGAGAGAGAGAGAGAGAGAGAGGGAGAGAGGAGCGTAATACTCCACGTAATACTCCTGTCCGACATCGGCGCATTAATCCCCGGCTCCGTGTCATTGCTGATTCTATTTTGGCCCCGACGTAATCGAGTCGACGATCCGTCGCGAGCACTTGTCTCTTCTCTAGTTCGGTCATTTCTCTGGTCGGGTCGCTCGCGGAAAATGTCAGTAAGTCTCGTGAAATCAAATAACGGAATTTTAGTAGGCGGAAGCGCGTGTTTGAACGGCTAAAATAACGGGGCCGGGAATTTAATTATTCCATGTAATTTCCATGTAACGTTGGAATAATATCTATTAATAGCACACCAGCAATATATATATGCACATAATAATATGCAATAACAGTTGCACATTATTAAACGACTAGTAATAATCGCAGAAATTTAAAATACCTTCCGCGACATGCTGAACGCTTTTCTCGATTCGTGAATAATGCAAAAGCTTGCCGGGTTATTTATTATTTTAAGCGACGAATATCGCATCGTTATACTAATTTCAATATTCCCTTGGAGCGAGTGATGCACACTCGCTCCACTTTTCTCCTTGTTTCACTCACAAATAACCGAGCCTTTTTCCCACTCGGATATTAGATAACAGCATTTAACTGCACTAATCGAGTGTCAGGTGACTTGTTTAGCGACGTGGGTTTGGCACTTTGATCGACGACCCCCGGCGTAACAAATAGCCCACGTTGAATGAAATTGTATTCCGACGAGGCGACCATCGGATATGCCCGCGCCCATTGACAATCGTTAGATCGTGTTGCAATCGTCCATCGACTATATTTACTGAAAACTCCTCCCTGACGTCGTTCTGTGTTTTAGCGGATAAATTTTATACAGAATTTAAATTACTATCGTACCTCTAGTAAGAGAGGAAGAGAGAGGCAGACAGACAGACTGACACACTGACTGAAAGAAAGACAGAACCACAGATAAACAGACAAAGAGAGAGAGAGAGAGAGAGAGAGAGAGAGAGAGAGAGAGAGAGAGAGAACTGCGCAAGGATGAACTCGATTGCTCAGTCACATATTCGCAGAAATATTCAGTTCGTTGAACAAAGCACGTGTTGATACTGCGATAAATTTTATCATGCGTTCACGATGATATTTGTCATTACCAAATCAATCGAACGCTTATTGCATTAATTACATAACTCGTTCTCCCGACTTTGTATTTCTCCGAACACTCTTTATTCGTCGGAACATCGTCTGTTTTGTGTTTGGCCAAGCGTGCTGTTTTTTATCTTTTTGCAGCGTTTACGAACGATAGGGTCTCTCGATCAGAGTTGCAAGTAATTAATTATTTATGTTTTTAATTAATTATGGTGTTTCATAGTGATGATTAATATGAGCCGATTCAATTGAAGACCGTTTAATTGACAACTGACTTCAACAAATTCAATTAAAGTCTGTTCAATTGAGGATTGATATGAGTGAAGGGAACTGAAGATCGTTTAATTAATAATTGAGCTTGGCAAATTCAATCAGAGGCCATTCAATTGACGATTGGACTTTAATTGACGACTGATATGAGCGAATTCAATCGATTCAATCGAAGATTGTTCGCTGACAATTCATATGACCAGCACTCCCTCCTCAACGCGGGTTCTACTTAGCGCTTCTCAATCATTGTCATCCTCCACGATGTCACAACGCGCTCCGGGTATGAATATTATCTATAAAACCAATTGTAACCATGAGTAATCGAACGCTCTTCGATTGGCTCGATTGATTTGCGCGTCAATAAAATCAATCGTCAATTAAATCGCCTTCAAATTTGCCAAGTTCAATCGTTAGTTGAACGATCTTTATTTAAACTTGCCAAGTTCAATCGTTTGAATCGAAGGATTGATTCCCTTTGCTCATACCAATCGTCAATTGAACGGCTTTCGATCAAATTCGTTGGAATCAATCGTCGATTAAGTCAATTCATTTTGCACGAATCAGTCGTCAGCTAGTTGAGTTGGAACAAAATATGAATATACTTAAAGGCTTTGTAAGATGCAATCTTAAATAAGTAAGAAAGGAATACAACTCATCAAACTCAAATCGTGGTTATCATGTGCGATTGCCAAATAAAATTATATGTAAGGAAGACTACAAGTCAGACGCCGACTTATTCTTTCGGCCTTTCTACGTAAACATACGCGGAAACCTTTCCTCGTATCAACTATCGTTTTGTTTCTAGAATACGAAGATATTAGATACACGTTATTTTTCCATTCTCTAATGAATACCCATTAATTGACTTATTAATTCAAAATGCGTTGCGGAAAATATTGCCTCAGCCTGAGTTGAAACATTTTGCTTTAAATCAACGTTTAATTCGAGAAAGATCTAATTGGTATTTTTACAACCTTGCTCCCGCGCGATGCGATAATGGCGCGGATTACTCCAGTGATTAAGTCAATTACTTAACGGGGATAACACGTGAACACGTGAGAACAGTGAAGAGTGTACATGTCCTCGAAGTCTGCATTCGGCGGCTAATCCGAGACTAACGAGGCACCGCGTTCGTTAGAGCTGCGTAATCCGAGTACGTGTATCAACTAACCAGGGTATGATGATTATCGTGAGCGAACGGAATCCGGTCTTTACGAGTACGTGTCCGCCGCCGCCGCCATCGCCGCCGCCAATACTATCGCCGTAACAGATCCTTGCGCGTGCCAAAGTTGTTATATGTGCAAAATGTGGATAATTAATGTCTTCGAGTCTATACATAACGCAAAAGTGCCATAAAGTGCGTTTATACGAGCTCGCGCGAAGAGGAAAAACGGTATGGTTAGCTCGCTCGTAGAAATCGATCGAGGCGCGAAACGCGCGGTAAAATTACGATCGAGCCGAGCGGTGACGAGGGAATTGCCGGTCTGAGGGAAGAATCGCACACGTTGTGCAAGCGTATCACGCTGATCTCTGATCCCGCGAAGAATCCGACGAAGTCGCTTGGGCCTGAAGTGTCGATTGAGTTATTATGATATGACAGTAAGATTCGATTTACGATAATGGAGAGATTTTGCAATCGACCGGGGAGGTGTCTCTGCTCGGCAGGTGAATTAGGCGCTTACGTGTTTGCCTGTGGAGAAAAGTCATCCGGCGATAAACCGTCGTAATGACTTTCCACAAGAGACGTGCCATCTGCGAGCGGCGTCGGTGCCTTTATGAAAATGTTATTCGCACGAGAATCGTTACGATTTACGATCACTTGGTTACGTGTAAATTATGCAAAACGCGCGCGAGCGATGTTATCACGTGCGTGCGAAACACCGTCGGGACGTTTCACGTCTGAGAGACATTCTCGAGTCGAGAATCGTGTCGCGTCATTAAAATGGATTTCTGCGGGGAAAGTCGTGATCTCAAAATTAAGATGGGATGAATTGAATTCATCAACATACGTTGATCCTTTCGCCACCAACGGGACATATATTCTCCCATCATTAATAATAACTGTATTCAATTGAATAAACAGCTTTTTTGGCATTCAGGACGCACCAGCCATCACTCTACTTTCCTAGTAGAAATTGAACGGTGTCTAACCAAGAATTTGGAAATTCGTGTTCAACATTATTACTGGCCATTAGTCTAACGCTTACTTCTCCTAGTGGCTAGATAAATAAGCTGATGGTTGAAGAAACGAGATTACAGTTACGAGACGAAAAATCATAAGTAATTGTTAGCCAGCGATGTAACGCTCAATTCTACTTTTTTTATGAATTTTATAAGATTTTTATGAAATATCTATTTTATGAGATTTTTATGAAATTAACGTATCTGTAATTTTGATTTGCTTTAGAGAAACCACAAGAAATTGTTCTCTATTGGAGTTTCCTTCCAAGCGCTTCATTTTTCTCGGGTAAAATTTCTACGACTTTTAAATAACCTTCGACATATATTTAATCGAAACGATTATCTTTCCGACATTTTCAATCTTTTTTGCTGCACTTTTGATCAATTTTATCTTGCTACAGATAATCTTTAGACTGATCTTCCTCTTGCATCACCTTTTTACAGCGTGTGAATTAAGTTTAGCGAAGTGCTTGTTACATTTTATTTCGTTTCTTGCGAGCTTCCATTACGCCATCAGGTATGCATATAGGAGGAAACGGTTTTTCTCAAGGGACAATATTGAATCGCTTGACTTGTGCCATTTCGCTTACGAGCGTTTGACGTATAATTCGGCGACTTTACAAACGCCTGGCGCTTAATCATGAAAAACTCTTACACGCCACACGGAATCCTGCGCTTGTAACGTTCTTTTTCGCAGGGCAGAAATGGCCGCTACGAGGCGGCGAATTTAAAAATATACGTCGCAATCCCTCGTCCCCGCGTCCCGTTCCATGATGATGACTTATTCACTTTGTTTACTCAGCTGAAATTTCGCACGGCACGTATTACGCACGCGCGTAAGCGTGTCCATAATTTATAGCGCGTCCCGTGCGTTGCACCGTGGAAAATTCGCCTTGCGTCTTTCAACGGTACATTTCAGCTCGTGCTGAGCTTCCCTCCGCCCGTGACGTACGCGCGTGGAATCTTCAGGAATACGAGGAACCGTACAAACGTCGCACGGCGCGGTGCATGCGTTTGAGCGCATGCATCTTCGGGAAGACACTTCTCACGCGAGTCCCGGCCGCGTCACGTGAGTTACGTGTGTCCTTTTACATTTATTTACATGGCAATACACCGGGGGACTTAACGGGCCCCGCACGAGCACCACTCGTCATCTCTCGCCGGGTTTTCAGTGGAAACTCAAGCGAACGCGCGCGCGCTAACTGTCCGCCACTATCGGCGAAGTCGCTTGACTATTACGCGTCGAAGAGAGTGGCAGTTGACCTTTGTACATTTCCATAACGTTCTACGATTTTTAACTAACTTGTCGATAGATATGAATTCCTCCCCGCGAGGACGGATTTTTTTTATTCAAGCTGTTTTGTCGTCACGTCACGTGAGAGCTTTGGCACGAAACGGGAACCTTCACGTGTAAAATATGTAATGAAGAGGAGGAAACCGAGATGCGTGTGAAGAGATAATAATTCGAGATATCGAAATACGATATGTATCTTGATGTTTTCTCGAAAAAATACGATGTTTCTTGGTACGTGAGACATTCTATACAATTTACATTCATCGCTCGTAAGAATGTATTTCCCATATCTTGAAAATAATGAAACAATTTTGGCAGAATTATAGATTAATCTATACTGCATCTAAAAGTAGTTACAAACAATTTGATATTGATTTAAAATCAGCATAAAAATTATTCCACTTTGAAGTAAGCCCAGTACACATGATAGCCAAATGACGCATTAATGTCGTCTCTATATATAACATCAATGATACGTTATTAATACGTCATTTGACATGATCTTGCTAATTGGGAGTATTTTTTGCTATTATGAAAATATGTGAGGCTGCTATCTTTAGTAAAAGAAAGGTAATCGAAAAATAATGACAAGAATATCAATTTTTGTATACATGTAATTTTTAATTATTTAAGGCGATGTATGCAAAGTTTTATTGTGAGTCAGAGATAAAAGAGTTTAGATAAACAAGAAGAATAATATAAAGAAAATTAGATACAGAAATGTTAAAATAAAAATATATTATTATTCAAATATATCGTATATACAATCCATACGTTTTTATATAAAAAATAGAAATATAATTTCTAATCTTGCAGTGACTTTCTGCAGAGTTTATAACGGATAATATATCTTTGAGTTAGGAGAAACCAGGTGGCCCCAGGGGTATGTTATTCATATGCTGTTTCTAGTATTTATCTTGAGAGAACAGTGGATACAGAATCACGAAATGGTCCTGTTAGATCATGGATATCCTTTCCTGAATTTCATTAAAATTGGAATAATATTACGGTTATAAATAAGAAAAAATTGATTTAGAATAGTAGCAAGAAATTTTCGAGACTCTAGAAATTTTGTAGTAATATTCTCCATTGTGAGTAAATAAAGTTAAACAACGTATTATTAACTAGAATGAATTTTCTTGAAAATGTATAATATTACACTTTTGGACAGAAATTTTCATTCATAAAATGACTCAAATTGAGCATATAGGTGGTAAAGTTGACTTCTAATCGAAGGCCGTCAAGAAGGCTTCTTGGAGACCTCTCATAGAGACCCAGGAACTATTAATCAAGATATGTACATGTGATCTTCTTATCTGGCGCTACTAGAAAATTGTACCCTATTGTACCTAAAATTGTACCAAAGCCACGTTACTGTATATTTGTATTTTGGTTATTACAAATCAAAATATACAGTTAACAAGATCGTGGCGAGCATTAGCACATAGAAGAAGGATGCATCTATTGAGTATCTATCTTCGCACTGAATTTTATTGACAAATGTCTAACCTCTAAAATGCAGCCAGTTTCAGATGTCAAAATAAATTACACCTACAACTAACGTCATCTAACTGTGAGCCGCAGGAACTAAGTTTACCACCTAATACCATGTTTGTGCAGTCAGTCATAACAATTAGTTGTGTGAGAAGTTGTAACTTGTAAAAGACCACATTCCGAACTTTGAAATTCTGAAATATGGGATATCTAATCCCGGTCTCGCCTGCACGCACGATTAACCGTCCAGTCCCATATTTTCCGCTCATCGAGAATCACCAGCCGTGAGTTTTATCTCATAGATAGGTTTCGAAGACTGATAGCGGTTGCGCAAAATTAAACCTGATGCCCGACACACGGATAAAAAGCTTGGCTCGCGTTACGGGGCATTTTGCAGTGAAAAGGGGAACGCGTCGCTGCATTTTACGGACCGATGCGTTATTTGCGCGCGTTCAACCGGCAATCTCGACGACAGGCTGCAGCCCGAGTTATGCGGCGCGTACGTTGGCCGCGAAGCGTATTACGAATAATTTGTGCTTACAGCGTATATGCCGCGTTCCCTTGATAGATTTTCGCTGGAAATTCAAGTGGTTGCTGTCCTCTCTTTCGCCAGGATTATTTAAGACGCTCGCGCCGCCACCGTCGCCCATCGTTCGCTCAATGCCTCGCACCTCGTCTAACGGGATTTTGCGCGTAAATAGACGCGGAAAAGAGATACACGCTACTTACAAAAAGCAGAAGTGTCTGCGAAGGTAAAAAAGAGCGGGCTGCGCGCACACGTGAATTAATATCCGTCGATATAGTGTAAGCTGGTGGCGGATATCACCGGTGAAACGCGGAGAAGCTACGGCGGCGTGGAGCGCGATTACGCGCGAATTGCATAATCAGCGGGACATAAATTAACTTAATAATTAGCCCGTAAAACGATGTCCGTAGAAGTCGGGAAGAATACGTTCTAACTGGATCCCAGCCGGATTTATAGCCCGAGCTGTTTTCGTATTATTATAAAGTGGCGAATTTACGATCGAAATTTGCATTTGCCTCGAGCGAAATCGCCGCGATATGGACGTATTTATTGTTATTATTATTATTATATATATTTTTTACCTGATCTATGAGATTTACGGTGTGAGGAATTAATTATGAGCGCGAGAGAACCATACACATACACACACACATGAATATTTATACATTACAAAAATAGATAGATTAGAGTTCAATTTTGTGGTAAATTAGTGGGTTATCGCTAAACAACGATTTATTCTCTCACACATAAGCTTACAACGGAGAGATACCACAAAAAACGTCGGCAAAGACGCAAGATCTGTAGACACGATAGAGAAGCACGATTAATTTTTTTTTTTTAAGTCATGGTGGAACACTATTTTTTATTTTTTTTTATTTTGGTGATTTATTTATTGGCAGAGATGACCGATTATATTACACGATAGAGAAGCACGATTAATTTTTTAAGTTATTGTGGAACACTATTTTTTATTTTTTTTATTTTGGTGATTTATTTATTGGCAGAGATGACCGATTATATTACACGATAGAGAAGCACGATTAATTTTTTAAGTTATTGTGGAACACTATTTTTTATTTTTTTTATTTTGGTGATTTATTTATTGGCAGAGATGACCGATTATATTACACGATAGAGAAGCACGATTAATTTTTTAAGTTATTGTGGAACACTATTTTTTATTTTTTTTATTTTGGTGATTTATTTATTGGCAGAGATGACCGATTATATTACTACACGCTTTCATGAACATAAAAAACTAAAAATAACTAAGAAATAAATAAAATACTTAAGTGTTAACTTATTATAAATAAATAAAGGTAATAAAAACCCTTTCTTCAAATAAAAATCATTTTAAGGCTAACTAATAGGAATTAACTTATCGAAAGATTAACAATTTACTCAAAACAATTAATAGTATTCTACACATTTTTTTCTAAATTTTCTATAATTTTAATTCTCTAAGAAAAATTTCCTTATTTTTCTTCCTTTACTCTCTTAATTTTTTAATTTAAAAAATTTCTTTAATTTTCCAAAATTTTCTTTTCGTTCTTCATTTATTTCGTTTTCAACAAAAACTTGCAGCAAAAATATTAATAGTATATTAAAATATTGATTAAAATATTTCTGCTACAAGCTTTTTACTGAAAACAAAATAAATGAAACGAAAAGAAAATTTATGAAAATTAAAAGAATTTAAATAATTATAAAAAATTGAGAAATCAGAGAGAGAGAGAGAGAGAGAGAGAGAGAGAGAGAG
The DNA here is from genome assembly GCF_010583005.1 of Odontomachus brunneus. Taxonomy (NCBI): domain Eukaryota; kingdom Metazoa; phylum Arthropoda; class Insecta; order Hymenoptera; family Formicidae; genus Odontomachus; species Odontomachus brunneus. The sequence continues at coordinate 972,985 of NW_022639556.1, read as the reverse complement.
AGAGAGAG
>NW_022639556.1:960524-972666 GCF_010583005.1 Odontomachus brunneus | reverse complement strand
GAGAAATGAGAGAGAGAGAGAGAGAGAGAGAGAGAGAGAGAGAGAGAGAGTGCGTGCGTGTATGTGCCGAAGTTTTTCTCGATGACGGGTTCCCCCGTTACTCGTCGCGGAAATCGGATGTGATCGTCACATTTCAGCTAATCCATTCCGTGAGAGGTCGTACAGATCATGGAATATTAGTTTACAGAGAGTGGGGACATTCGATCGATTAAGGTTACATCTGTCAGCTGTTTAATTCGCTCTAGATCCGTCAAAGGACGCTACGGGATTTCATCCTTTAACAGAGAAACAGAGAACGTTTATAATGTTGGCGTTGCATTTTATCTTAACTATTTTAAGAGCCGGGCACGCGACCTACCTCCCGAGCGGATGTATCATCGATTGTTCGTGCAACTCCTCACTATTTGATTCGCTTTCTGCGGCACGATAACGCGAAACATAGGCTTACTATTCAGTGTCCGCCGAAACTTCACTGTGCCATTGAGTCTCATTCGTGAGAGACGTTGATTAGCAATTTGAATTCTGCAAAAGTGGCACGATGTGTATGCATGTTTTACGTCAGTTCGTTTTAAAATACTCATGAGCGCGGCACACGCATATATTCAAATCTATTGATATCCAATTATCGATTGTCAGGTATATTCATAAAATGATTTAATTTGCATCGACTATTGATAAGGATCCGAGTCGAGACGTTTGGTTTGTAAACAGCATTTTCTGTTCAAAAACTAATAATTCCTGGTTTGATGTCATAATAATCGCGCGCTTAGACCTCTCATTGGCCTCGTTCTTACTTCTGACGATTGAATATTGAACAGCTTTATGATATTTTCACTTCTCATTCTCGCTCAAATTCACATACGTGTTTACTCCCACATTGCCACATTCTACACTTATGACGCCACCGCGTCATAAATATAGAAAATAAGTGACAGCTAATTTATCTTCGGATTTGCGGTAACAAAAAATTCCCAGACAAGTTAAGTCACTTTTCAAGAACCATTCCTTGGAAATTCAATGTACGATGTCCACATAAAGAGAACGAGAATTAACTATCACGAGCCACATGGCCGTTTCGCCGGCGGTGGGTCATTCGTGGGAATCAACTCTCTTCTCGGGCGTGAAATTGAGCAGTGGCGTGCGGTATTTGAGCGATCTACGGGGTCCCGGGATCCACGGGAGTTTCACGGATCGTCGGGCCGACGGATGAAAACCCGGAAAGGGATTTTAAACGTGGTATTCTACCTGCGTGTCGTGCAAGGTCGCACCCCATTGACGCGCGAAGGAATTCAAGAAGTGTACGGCTTTAATCGCCTTAACCCCTCTCAAAGAGCTAGATGACCCGCGGTTTCTACAATGTCCCATTTAATAATGGTTTCACGCTCCCAGCGGCGCTATCTCCCGGAGAGCCTGACTCTATAAAGTTACGCGTATCGCGAACGTGCAAGATCACTGGCTGCCACCGAGTTTTGGGATTTAAGGGGCTTTCACAATTCCCCGATACGGAAGACACGCGTCGACGCGTTGATGTAACACCAATTCACATTTTCATGTACGATTTGTCGATTGACTAAATTTGAGATGCTTGAAGCCATTAATCGATAAATGGATGACTATTTACGGTGTAATATTCGGATGAGGGAATTGCGGAAAAGGCATACGATAAGAAACCACATGTTAGTAATGAAATGAGATTTCTTTTGAACATTAAACGAAATGATCGGATCATTTTATTTTTCACGCAAAATAATTCTTTTCTCTGTATGAGGAAGGATTTTATGAAAATTTTCTCGACTAGAATCTGATAATGAATTCTTAATAAGGTTCAGAATTATCACACTGCGTTACTTACTAGAATCCGATGATATTACCTTGCACAAACCTGATAGCTGATTGGGATCAACCTTATCAGAACCATGAGATGTAATTCTATTCAGATTTGTCTGCCTGGCCGACTAGAAATTTATCCCATAGTCCTGATCAGATCGATTCCGACGGGATATCTATTTCGTACATCCCTGATCGAGTCGTAATTATTAATCATCTTTTTATAAACAAGATGCTGACTGCCACGCTGCGTTACATCATTTATCAGGACTCGATCAGGAGATAAATTTCTAATCGGCATCTCGGTCATGATCACGCGCGCGCGGCCGAGGAGAGATCCATTTGGCCCGTAACTTTCACTGAAGGATCCCTTGGCTGATACATGTATTCTCATCCCTGTCATCCCCATCAGCGCGGCCGGTCTATCTTCCGGTACGTGATGCTACGCGTGCACGCTACGTTCTCGCAGTCGCCAATCGGACATCGATGCGAAATTCTTATCGAGCCCGAAATGCCACGCTCGTTGACGTCATTCGTAGGTTACGCGAACGAAGAAACGAGGAACGAGCGGCTGAGATCCAATCTCTCGTACGTCGCATAGCGTGGGCGACGATCTGCCTCCACCTCGTGGCCGTAGTCGCGGGGCCATTTTCAGCGGTATCGCGCGACTCGATCGTGCGATTCGTAGATCCTCCGTCGCCAAAGGTCGTCGAGATAAGTCTACGCTGTCGCGACCCGTCAGTTTTAACCCTTTCCGTCCGGAACGGTCGCGAGACGACCTCCGTGAGACGATTGGCAGTCGTCTCGATCCGTGACGCGCGTTTCCGCGTGGCTGCGAGAGCGAATAGATAAGCCGGCTCGATAAGGCGATATTAATTGATCGATCAAACGCTGCGCGCCGTAAGGGGATTTACGGCCTCTGATTTGTGAATTTTCATAAATTAACAGGACCCGGCGCGCGCGTGGCTCGTTTGCCCGGTTCACGCACTGTGAAACTCCACGCTTGATTGGATTTCCCGATTTTTCCTCCCTCTCTTCTTCTCTCATGAGCGAGCGGTCACTCGTGACGGCCTTGTTCCCCGCTATGGAAATCGGAAAGTGTCTGAATACGCTCGCGCGCGATCCCGCGGCGGTTGAATTTAATTGGAAATGATCCTACATAACACTTTCGCTCACATGTCCGCCTCTGAGGCGATCGATATTCGTTTTTCTCCTCGACCTGTGTGCGTCTGTGTTTGCGTTGTTTCCGGATTTTCTTCTTTCTTTCGGATGTCGAGTCAAATTATTATCGGACGCCGAGCACCGATCGCGCACAGCACCGAAGTGATTTCTCCGTTAAGATATTTCGGTTGAATGATCTCTAATGTCGATGGAGGAGAAGGGAGTAACCACTTTTTTGTAACGCAGTATGATAATCCAGAACGTTATTAAGGATCCATTATCAGATTCTAGTTAGATTTTCGTAAAATCTTCCCTCACAGAGAAAAGAATTATTTTATTATGATTTTGTTCTTAAACTTATGATTTTGTTTTTAAACTTTTAAATTCACACACACACACACACACACACACACACACACAGAAGCAAAGGTACAAGCAAAAGTAAGAAGCAATGTTCTTCACAATTTTTCTGAACAAAAGCTCGCGTTCAATATACACAAGTTACAGATCTTTGCTTGGAGAATATTGACTTTAACTGACAGCGTCTGACAGGCTGATATACAGACTCGAAATGTCAACTCTGAGATTTTTTATCGCTTTTGTCATGCATTCAACAATGTTCCTATTCATTCTCGCATGCATTTTTATCATGTAAGAGCATTTGTAATTCTGTGCAGCTAATGCAACGTAAACTTTGTAGAGAAAATCAATGTTCTGTAAAGATTACAAGTCCAGCGTCTTTTTAAGGCAGGAAAAAAATGTTTGAATTTTTGTTGGGAAAAGTTTCAACAGGAAAAAAACAGAGCTTGTTTTAACACTGTAAATAACGTGGCATTGACGCCAAATCCCGCTGGTGGTCGACAAGGACCCTAACGATTACTTTATTTACTGACAAATCACCGCAGTAGTTCAAAAAATCAGCCTCGTTTCGTATCACCAAACTATTTCACACTATCAGCTTTTTCGTGATGAAATCAGCACAACACTGAATAATATGATGAAAAATATAATAATGAAGAATATGGATAGAAAAATGTGGTTACTTTCGCCCCCGACAAAACTGTTTTGTAATTTTAACCACAAAAATAGTTAGAATAACCATCTTTCTGATAACACTTACTAAAACAAAGTTAGTCTAACTATTTAAATAGTTAATGTCATTAGAAAGATGGTTATTCTAATTATTTTTGTGATTAAAATTACAAAAATAGTTTTATTGGGGGCAAAAGTAACCATATTTTTTCTCTCAGTGAACCTGCCGCACTTCGCGTATCGGCGAGATACATTATCGTGGCGATTTTCGTCTCCGCGGTGTTGCATAGGCTTACATAAAAACCACCGAAATAGAACCGTCGATCACACTTCAGGCCGTGGATCAACCTCGTCGCGTTCTCGCCCGGATAGAGACCGGGGCTCCGAAGCACCGGCGCATCCTGCGTCAGAGCGACGTCAATGCTTCGCAGCCTCGGTCGACGAACCCGAGACGCATCCGACGTTATTTTCAACGAGCGCCTATAAACCGCGGCACTTACTCGCGCGAGCGAGCGAGCGAGCCTGCGAGTTACCGCGGCGCGGAACGGCCTTAATCGCGGGCGGAAAGAAATCGACGGCGATGAAGGATGCGCGCGGAATCCCGTAATTCAAGTTAATCGTTGATTTCCCGCGCGTGCCGCAATCGCTTTTTCACCACGCTCCTCGCCACGCGTCCGCGACTGGCCCGGATAGTGGCGATTTCGTTAACTGCCCGGCATTTTGCCAGGAGCATTGATTCTTTTGTACCTATGACAAATTAAATCGAAGTTACATACATAAGAGAGCAATATTTCGCGCCGTTATATGGAAAGGATTAATTAACTACACGAGTAGAGGTTTATAATAAAAATTTTATAATAAAAATGATAGAATTTTGTAATAAAAATCGCTATAGGATTTTGCAGCCGATGAATAGATCGACACACTGCATTACAATTCATTATCTTTTTATTTGATTTCATGTGTATTATTTTTATCTAAGAACTGAAATATGCTATTAAAAGAATTTGCTAAGGTTCCAGCGAAATTTATTATGTTCCTTAGCAAAATAATGTACATTATATATATATAATTTTTTTTATACAGGTCATCAACAAAAACTTTCCACCCCGATTATTTGACCTCTATTGCTATTTAACATTTTTTGGGGATACCTATCTTAATTAAAGGGACGAAGTAATACAGTTAAATTTATCACAATCATACAGCCTCCATGAAAACAATATTGATGTGTATCGGCGTTTTTAACAAAGATTAATTGGTTACAGAATAATCGGAGTGGAAAGTTTTCGTGTTGACGGATCCTATATATTATATTATTATATATTATATAGTATATATATATTATATATGATATAAAGGCCTTTACTAAGAAATAAACCTACCCAAAAGTTACACTCCGACTTTTTTTTAATTTGGCATAAATGTAAAAATATAAAAAAAATATTTAGGTCATATTTTTTCATTTTGGCTTACTTCACAGACAGTTTATAACTTTTAATGTTCTCACATGTATCATTAACAATTGCAACGAAAATGCATAAGAAATAAAATTGAATACAAGATATAGACATTTTTGGTTTTCTGATTATGAAGTCAATGAATATGAAGTCAAATGTGTAAAATTATTTGTATAAATAATAAAATGTTTAAACAAAACATTTAAAAAATTGAAAAAAAATTTATACAAATAATTTCTCGATTTGGCCGACATTCAAATCATTTTTTACTAATTTACCACAGATTTGAAATATTTCGGTTGGAATCTCAGCTAAAGAAATTTAGAATGGTCCGTGTCTCAGTTATGACAATTTTATTAAAATTATTTAACTATATCTTGTATTCAATTTTATTTCTTATGCATTTTTATTGTATTTGTTAATATTAGGAGTTAGAACATTAAAAAGCTATGAACTGCCCATGAAATTTAAGGTAGATCAAAATGAGAAAATATGACTTATATATTTTTTGTACTTCTACATTTGTGTCAAATTAGAAAGGAATCGAAGTGTACCTTTTGACACCCTACAATTAGTATCGCACTTGAATCCCAGATCATTATTGGTCTAGATAATCGGATAAGACTCATATTGTTGCATACGTAGCAAGCGTGATTCAGTTTCTATACGCTATGGTCGCTTTAGCACCTTCTGGTTTCTATCAAAGATCAAACCTACCGCAGATTTAAACATGTTGCGCTATAGCGTTCAGCGCCACCAGGGTTAATATGGATCACTGAAATCAATTTTTGTTTGCATTGTCGCCGTTAAATGAAATGGAATCTCATCGCGATGGAAACTCGATCGTGCTCAATGTGGGTGGGTTCGAGATATCGTCGGAGAAGCCGCTCTCTCTTTCTCCCTCTCTCTCTCCCTGTCTGTCCTCCTCTTTTTCGCCGAAAGTTCGCGGCACTTTTTCATGTTGCCACACCGAATCGAGAGGCATATCGTTTTACACACGATAAAAGGCGGCAACGTCAATCGGGACGACGGCATGACGTCGATTAGAGAGAATCAAATTTAGCAAAGGTAATGTGATTCGCGGAAATACAGGCGTGCGATTACAGCTCTGGGCGACTTTGTGCAACACGAGGAGGTTGTTGAAATTTTTTTTCTGAACGTGCACAATGCGCAGTATACGAAAACACTCGCGGCGTAAAATATTTCGCGAGAACTTGGAACTTTATGTAACGCGGTGCGCGCATGCCATACGCGCGAAACACGTCGGGGTTTCGTAACGTACGCACGACTAAATCTGAAATTTCATTTGCGCGGAATAAATGCGTAATCCACGCGTATAACCAACTCGGTTTATTTAACCGTGTCTAGCATAAATAACACCGGCAAATCCGTGACTCCGCTGCATTTGAAATCTGCCATAACTCGTGGCCTTTATGATGAAATGACGATTGATCTTTTGCGATATCTTATGCATGTTTCGACTGCGAGCAGAGAACAAAAATGTTTTTGTTCGCGGGTCTTGTGTCGTAACAAAGTTTCTCTCGATTGCGAGTATCAAGCTATATTTAATGTCCCCTAACGGACGTGTGAAAATTTCCAACGTGACACAAAGTACATATAAATTATTTACGCTGTAAATATTAAATAACTCAATATTTTTTATTTAACATTATTCAGTTGTTGCATATGTCGTAAAGTATATGAAAAGTTCGAAACTTTATGCTGCAATTCTAAGCAAATGTACGAGTAAATCGTAAAATCGTAAAATCGTAGCTTACGAAAAAAACAAAGAAAGAATCGTAGATATTTACGAGTTATCATATGACATACGGTCCGCATAGAATTTTAGATCTACTTATAAGTTTTTACGAATCTTACGAGAACAAGTTACGAGTTTTACGATTTTGTCTAGAATTGCAGTAATAATTTTAATGTTTTCTCCATAATAATCAGTTCTGTACTGAAATAAGTCGAAAAGAAAACAAAAGTGGTCCATTTCTAACATCTTCCTTTGTGTCTACGTAAAATCGAAAAAAAAGAGAAGGATGTAAAATAAAGCTCGCGCACCCACTGAAGGCTTAAGTGGATCTCAGAAGGTCGCGAGGACATTGGGGGATATCCGATAAAGAAAACAGTCGTCGAGAAGCAGACAGTCCGGTTACCCCAGCGCGCGTCGACCCTCGAGATGGAACGACATATCGGCTACGGAAAGGGGCACATTTTGATCGACATGCGCCACTGGTCTTCGCGATACGATCTTTACGGACGCTTTACGGGGCCGCTGCGCATTACAGCTCAATTTACATCGCGTACGAGGAGTAACGGGAAAGAGAGAGAAGGAGAAAGCATGGCGGCCGACTCCCAACGACGAGAGAAACGATATTCTTTACGGCCGCTTCACGGGCGGCGAGTCGGCCATCGCGCGTCGCGTCTCGCAGCCGCGATGCAGCTGCAATCGCGCTTGTCGCGGCCGCAATCGCGGCGAACAATGCCGCGGGAAAATCGACGTGCGCGCTCACATTAATGCGGGCGGACGTGTACATACGTGTGTAACGCGTACACGCGTAGGGTGGGCTTCCGACGTGCCGCCATAGTTGGAAATATGTAAAGTTTAAGGGTCGCGCGTTTTATACGACGCGTTCGTCCGCGAGAGCAGGCGTGGGTGCAACCGCGACGTTCGCCATTGTACGTCGGAGAGCCTTGACGAGTCGATCGATTTTCATTCCGGACGGTCGCGTGTACAGCGCGCGCAATGACGTATTAATATTTCGTAATTAATATTTCGTGCGTAAAACAGCGGCTGCATCTTGTCGGAAAAAATAGCAACCCCCATGTGACACGCGTGCTTTGCACACCTTTATCTCGCACACTGTCGGAACGTTTTTGTCCTCGCTTCTTTAGGCTCCATAAAAGCGTAATGGAAAATTCTACGAAAAAATAATAAATATATTTTCAAGTCTGTAGGATAGAATTATGGCAAATATTCACTTGAAGATTCTATTTTCTTGCGAATGTAAGTGCAAGTAAATATAATCAAATAATTTAATGAATATTAACAAATAATCCTAAGTGTGTAGCATCCTAACCTGTTGCTACGGCTTGATATTTATCGCTAAAACTTGGTAACTATTGCCAATTTATGTGGTACGTGTTGCCAAACAATTTATTAAATGTAACCATATTGTTTAGTAGTACTTACATTATATGAAATGTGACTAGATTTACTTTGGCATATGCCAAATAGTCGCACTACTTAGTAACTCTTACCAAGTTATTTGGTATTATTAATCAAATAATTTAATTGGTTCAACTAAATAAAGATTTTTTTTAACTAATCATTTTGTAAATATTACCAGGTGGTTGGTAACTACTTTTATATTTGATACTAATTACCAAATATCGTATAGGAATGCTCCACGAAATCCATTTGTTAACTGTTACGAATCTTTTTTCTATATAGAGTCAAAAACGGCCCTCTATCAACTTTATTCTTTTGTTACATGGCAAACAGTTGAAATGACTCGACAGTTTAATCCTCATGTTTTCCCACTATAACTTCTTTTAGCGCATAAGTCGAACGTTCTCGTTCCACTAACGGGTAATTCAAAATTAAAAATCGGTTATAAGAGTCGAGTATGACCCCATTGTGACCAGATTGGAATTAATTTTACTTGGAGCGCGAGTAACCTAAAGGCCAAAAGCTGGCGAAATATGCGTTTCTGATGATTTATTTTCCTTTTGCTTTTTTAAGTTGAGAGCGTGGGATGAAAACTCTACGATTCGCCGGAAAATAAACCTGCGGGAGTAATCAGCAAACGTAAAGGTTTACGTAAATCGCCGTGGGTCGATTTCATGCGATGCGAGGTAAATGAGAAGCCTGGGGTTACGTTACGGGATATGGAGCACGTGGGTGTATTTTAATAACAATGAATATTTCGCTCTCTCGAGCAAATTCACGACGATATCAAATTCGTCACCTTCATTAGTCGCATGAATCTTCGACAGTAACTATCAAACGAGTAAAACTTGATATGAAATCCGAAATCATTGCGAATAGATCTCGCAACGTGAATCCATTTTGCTTCGCATATCCGTTTGTTTTTTATTCGTGAATATTGTATAGAAAAGATTTCCTTAAGACGATTTCCTTTCAGAAGTTTCATTATTTCCTTAGCATACTTGTTCTTAAAACATAATTAATTCTCGACGTAATCCGCTGATTCCTTCTTTTTCTCTTCCGTCGCTTCTCCCGCGTCAGAGAATTAATTATTTCCGCCGTTTAATCGAGGCGGGCATAGTAGATCGCACTTTTATCGTTTTAAATACTGAATTACTCTCAAAGAGAATCAGCACGATATTGAATTTCTTTTTAATGAACGCTACGCACGTCGGTGTAGCTTAAATGAATCAAACTTACAGATCGGCGGAAAGATCTTGACGTAATTAAATGCCGCGTTATAACTTAAGCGCTAATAGAAACCTCGCCAGCACGTCAGGACTCCCGCAATGTTTGCTCCATTTTCGTTGATGTAACATCGTTGGAAGTTTGTCGAGCGACTTCGGGGTCGCCGAGGCGTGAGTCGCGTACCAGACCGAAATTCGACGACAAAAGCGAGAACGTAGGCAGGCCTACCCGCAAGATCCCATTATACTGCCAGTTAGCTCGCGACTGACCTATTGAAAATCAATGCTTCGACAAAGCTACCCTGTATCTTTTCCTATCGTCACACGGCTGGCCGCACTTCACTCCCCTGTAAACACCGAACACGAGCCCACTGCTTCGGCAGTACGACAGGATCCTTCACGTACGGCTTGCGAATAAAACACTTGAAAATAAATGACGGTCACGTGTTGTCGCAGCTATTATTTATCCCGCCTGTCGACGCGAGGAGGTGGGATTTTTATTTAATCGAGCTCAATGGCTCGGAATTGAGACTCGCGACTGAGGAGATCTATATTTTGAATATTCTCTCTTTTCTCTCTCTCTCTCTCTCGCCGTGAGAAGCGCTGAACTGCACATAAATCGCATTACTGCTGTTCCAGCCATTTTATTTCGAAACAGATCGAGACACGTGTATCGTATATAATAACCTTACAAATTTATCATAGCTCTCGCAATACAATTTAGAAGTCTGCGTCGTGAAATACGGTAACTTTAATATAAAGTTTGTTAAAAAGTTTTAAAATTAGGTTTTGAATTTATTCGAAAGTTTTTAAATATCAAAGTTTATTAATAAAAAACACTACAAAACAGACTAGCTTGGGAAACCAACGCAAGAATGATTACCGATTTAGCAAAGCATTACGTTTTATTTTATTTTACCTGGTTAAATCTAATCTGACACATTGAGGCCATTTTCGACCCCATCCTATTTTTAATTTCAAATTACTCGCAAACTCGTGGAATGCGGACGCTCGAATCACGCGCTAGAAAGAAGTTGTAGTTGATGGGAATACGAAGGTTTTAACACTGCTGAGAGCCATTTCAATTGTCATATAAGAAAAAGGCGAAGTCGTTTTTAATCTTAGCGTGCTAGATTAAGACACCAAAGTGTAAAATGTAGATAATTTTTCGTCTTTTCCGTCTCTTGCATCAAATGCAATATCGAGAAAAGTTCTATGTAAGTAAGATAAAAGTACCAATGCCCGGACATGTACCTAATCCTGAGCATTCCTGCTTTTTAAATATAGATATTTTAAACTTTCAAGATAAAATATATATACAAGTATTGAGTATATACATATATTCTATGTTTAAAATTTAAATATTTTTATTTAAAGACTAAAAGAATAAGAATGTTCAGGATTAGATACGTGCCCGAAAATTGATATCTTTATTAACTTGCTTATTTTAGTTGTATTATACGTGGTCAAGATTCCTATACTATCAAAACTCTAATTAGAAGAAAACATTTAGATGTTAATGCACAAACATATGTAATATCACAATATATGTATGCTATGTGAGATTTAATTATTAATAAAATATAATTCTTTTTTTATTATTTTACATTATATTGGCGGGATATCTCTGTTATTTAATATCTCGAATTTTTACAAGCCTCGCGTAAAGAAATTCTTAACGGGCTTAGCCATCGCAGGGAAAGGAGAATTCTATGAGAAAGACATTTCCCCCCACACGACTATTTATGAGTGGCGATAGGAGTTATAGGTTAATGGAGGAGGAGACGCGAGAGAATTCGAGTCCGATGAAAAGAACGGCCTTGGAGGAATGCCGCGGACCCATTCAGCGTCTATATACTGGTTCACATTCCATTCTCCAAAATATCAGTGACCAGCCGGCGTTTTACCTGAACGAACGACTTCAATAGAGCGCGCGGTCGAGACCGCGGGAACCTTGACCCAAAAAGTCGACCGGGACGCCTCCAGATAAAAGCCGTGAACCTATCGACCAGCCGCGATCCTTCTCCACGTTGCGTACTTACGTACTACGCACGTGTGACCACATTACGCGGTTGCTTGCGAATGTGAATTAACGCGAGGCAACAATCGGTACCGACCGCCGAACTACATAATTAGCATCCTGTTTTGCATGGAAGATCACGGGTTGGCTTTCAAGCGTGTCGCTGATGCTGCATTCGAGCTCTCTCTCTCTCCCCCTCTCTCTCTCTCTCTCTCTCTCTCTCTCTCTCTCTCTCTCT
>NW_022639556.1:951787-959545 GCF_010583005.1 Odontomachus brunneus | reverse complement strand
CTCTCTCTCTCTCTCTCTCTCTCTCTCTCTCTCTCTCTCTCTCTCTATCTTTTTCTCTTTCTCTCTCTGGTATTCTCAGGCAGGTCGTCGTTTGAATATCAGAGAGCGTTTCTGCAATACGTGTGTCGTCTTCTGCGGATATTAACGGCGGTTTTTAAATCACGGCTTAAATTTTAGCTATCATAACTGAATATGATCGAAAAAGTACACAACGAGCAGCAATATAGATTATATCAACACGTACATAGTATTATTAACTTTTCCGTTAGTCGCGAGTCTTTGTGGAACAAAACTGCAGACTTCATTAAATATTTCATTAATAGAAAGGAAAAATCTATATATTCTTAAGAAATAGTTTTATATCAGTCTTCACAATTTTAGACAGCGTTGAGTGTTTACGCGTAAACTGTGTCATACTCTACGTTTACGTGCAGACAAGACGTAAATTATATACAGGATAACATCTATGTGAACAATGAAGGATCTATGGATGTCGTTTAAGGGACGTATAGAAAGAAGTTGCTTAAGAAAGTTAATATTTTTATTTAACCTTTCGAAACCTGATGTAAATTTATGAACATTGTTTCTTGAACAAGTTGGAGTTCACAAAATTCTCTGATTATGTTCTTACAAAGAGTTAAATCCACCAGTCTGTCACATAATGAAATGAAAATTTCATGCAAATTATTACTTATTGAAACATTACATTTATTATTAATATCCATACATACAACAGATACAATATCATTTTTATAATTTAATTTGTTTTTTTGTAAATTCAATGTAAATTTGCAATATTCTACATAATTTATATTGTCTATACGTGGAAAACCATGTATATATGTAAAAAAAAACTCGTAAACAACACGTGTAGACATAATCTCGAGATATACGGTACAACTTTGATTAACTGCATTGAGAAGAAATACTTGAAAATTTATTTGAGATGTAAAGTTTATTTCTGTACAACTATATTTCTGAACAATTTCTGAACAAACTGTAGGCCAAAAAACCAAATTTTATATCAAAATAAATTTTCAAATATTTCCTCTCAATAGTAATTTTTTATAGTAATAATTTTTCATAGAAAGATAGGAAAAATATCGCACTTTAACTTCCATCTTACACCGCACCAAAACGAAGTCGCTCAGCACTTCTCAGGTATTCGCGACTACCGGAAAGCTAACGAAGTAATTACCATGGAGTCCGGATTATAATTTCCGATAAAGAGTCGCAGTTTCATTCCGACGACACGTAGACAATTTTTCAGAAGAATTATGCGAATAGAAAACGACACAGTATTTGGGAAATATAAAACAGAAGTCACCCGTTAATTAGCGCTCTTCCATTCGTCCGTAACAAGCCCGCTCGTTACATGAAATTTCGAAGGTCGTCTCAAAAGCGAGACGCACGTGCGCGCTCTCGCACAATAGAGCGCGCTCATACTTCTCGTTAGAGGATGCTAAGCCCACCCCGCTGTTGCGACAAAACCTCTGACAAAACGCGTTCTCGTCTCTCTCTGTCTCTTTCTCTCTCTTTCTCTCCCCCTTCTCTCTCTCCCCCTCTCTGTCTGTCTTTTTTCTCTCGTGCGCGCACAGTCGCGATAGGTGCTCTAGAACGAGGGCGAATCGACGAGAAACGAGCACAACCTCGTCAACGGACGCGACAATGCCGTCTGAATCGGCATTTACTTGCGACTGAAAATCGATAGTAACAGAAGCTGCCTGATGTAACCGAATGAACGCGCTTCATGCTGGTAATTGGAAAACTGAATGCAGTCTTGATAAGTCGGTTGATCAGAGGGAGGAAGAAAGACAGAGAGAGACAGGGCATCCCGGTGTAATCCTCTTTAAATTCGCTCAACGGACTTTATTTCATTACGAGGGCGGAATCACAATAAGCGGAATAGCTTGATACGAGGATGACTCTCTGTCGCTACGCCGAGGATAATGACGTTCCGTGATCCGTATTTGCTCCACCGGTTCCTTCAGCTTGAACGAGCTCGAGATCTATTTACAAAGACGCTACTCCGAAGATCGAAAAGCATGACAAACAGCGCGGAGGAGACCCGCTCGGGATAGATCGCAAACACAATCCTCCGTAAACAGTCTGGTTATCGGTTTTCAAACGTTGCTACTATGAATACTGCAGGCTACCCAGAACGATCTACGCGAAAAGAAATGGCGCGATAGCGTCTGTCGCGATATCTCATAACTTTGTATTTGATAGGACAATACATACGCAGAGAAAAATCCTAGATGTAAAGGTGTATGTAAATTTGGTAGTAACTAGTATCGATTCGTAAAGCTTGCATCTCTTATAAGTGTACTTTTCATATGATACTCATATTTGTTGCATAGAATGACAAAATAGAATATTACGAAAGAAAGAAACTGAGAAATCGATATCTATAAATATCTTATCTTAAACGATCATTGGAGTTTTCTACGATACCTACAATATATTTCTACGACAAATCTTTGGGATCCGCCAATGTTAACCAGATGTGTCCTACAGACCTGGTAATCACAAAAATTAGAAATCTTAAGCTAATTCTACGTAAGACAACATATCTTGCGAGAGTTTACGAGAAATTTTGACCTCGATATTATGCAAAAATAATAGTTAATTGAATATATAATCGAAAGTAGATATTACATACTAATAGATAATTAGAATACTGACAATTACGCAACATCAACACAAAGACAATAATAAGAAGAACATAATGACAATAATAAAAGAAAGAAAATTTAAAGCATCTGGGTATTAGAGACCGCCAAATGCAACTCTCAAATGTGTAACTCACATTACGCCACCTTAACTTTCCATGTTGCACCGCGTCACATTATTTCCTCCACAAAGACTCCCTTATCGCCTAATATTCCACCAATAAGCTTAAGCAATCAGAACACACATCTTTCCCTCGAATATTTTTGTTTTTGGCCTGAAAAAGCAATTTATTCTTTTAAAACAATTGTAAACTTTCAATTTTAAAGTAATTGATAATACATTTGTAAGCGTATTATCTTACGTCATCATCATGAAAGTCTGTCTAAATCTAAGGGGAGCTAAGTGGAGGGAAAGATATTTCAAATATCTAAAGTAAAAAGAGGGAAAATGATTAGACACTTTTGCGCTCCCCAGTGAGCAAATTTCACAAAACACTAGTGATGATGAACGATGCTCTCTCGCAGGACGCGCGGTCCTGCATACGCCGGTAATAAAATAATCGCTCACCGGTTTAAGGGATGATGCCCTGCGAATAGACGGGCAGCCTAAACAAACTGCCGCCTATCGCGGCCGTCGCCGCCGCGGGGATCCTTCGTGGGCTCACACGTGACGTCATCCGCGAGGAACCAGCAGCCGGGAACATTTTTTACCCGACCTCGAATGGCCCCGTATATTTTCTCAACAATGCATCAAGCCCCCGGGCATTTGTAAACGTCGTTTGCTCCTCTGTTTAACGCGCGCAGTCGGGCGCTATTTCGGGCGAGCAACGCGCGCAATGCCGAAAGCTCTCCGACATCCAGTAAATCAATCTGTGCTGGAATAATTGGCCGCATCAGGAAGAAGCGACGCGGCGCCCCGGCGTTCCCGCGAGCAGCCACGAAATTGGAGCACGTAGAGGAACCGCGAACACACCTTCTTATCGAGCTGTGATGGTTAACGCGACGAACAGCTTGCGAACCCTAAATGGTCTGGTTTACATCGTGCATTTGATACACGTACTAAATAGTAACTTTCTATTAAATAATCTTAATATCGACGATGTATGTAATCAACGGTATATTAAGCTGATATAATACTCATCAAGAAGATTGTATTGATTGAATGCGTCATTGATATGCATTGTCAATATTAAGATTATTTAATAGAAAATTGCTATTTAGTACGCGTATCAAGTGCACGATATAAATTAGGCCAATATCTGATTTGTTTGATTAATTTTGATATTTTTATTATATTTTTTTATAAATTTCTATTATATTACTCTTATATATCTCATTATATATTTTCTTATATTTTATTATACTAGGTATCTCATAATTAATGACACACTCGTTGTATGCAGGTGGAATTCATTAAACTGAACACAAAATTCCTAACCATTTTACAAACAATTACGTCAACTTTTAAGTTACTAATTAAAGATTCACGAATTATGACGTGCGATATGATAGATGATAGAATTCATCTAGTCAGAGTTAGGGCAATTTATGATAATTTCTTTGATTTATCTACATCCTATCTACCATTTTTAATGATGAATGGGAGTGAGAGAGAAGCTCGAAAACTGAAATGACGAAGCACGTTGTAGCTCCTCTTTCACTCACTCACTTCCTCCCTACAAATGGCGAACAGTATCCTAATTCTAACTTGAGGAACTCCAATATATGAGCTGTGATGGCACCTGCCGTCTGCTTGTAAATTAGATCAAATTGAATAAAAAAGTCCCCTACCATTTTGCAAATAATGCCGTAGACTTTGAGTTACTAACTAAAGAAGATGGTGCCATTATATCGCGCACAATCATGCCAATCTTCTTTAATTGATAACCAGAAATCTACGTGGTCATTTGCAAAATGGTAAAAACTTTTTTCTTTAGTTTTGTTTAATGTACATATATACGGCGACAGATGTTGCCATCACAGTTAATTTAATGTAATGCGCGCGTGATTTACTAACCTTCTTTAAAGAATTATTCAAAGTTTCACGTAATTGTTTTCAAAATGATAGAGGAATTTTGGGTTCAGTTTGATGCATCGGTTGTGCATATAACGGTGTGTCATTAATTGTCAGGCACTTAAATTTTTATTATATATCTCTTATTTTATATATATATATTTGTGTATGTGTATGTGCATATCATTATATTAATATTAATTTCTGCTTTTCTTAACGCGGATTCAATGTTCCGACGGTAACAGATGTGCTGTGAGACATTAGCTGCGTTTACTTTAATGACACTATAATTTTCTGGCAATTTGGCAAGTATCGAGGAAATCGGCGAGTACTTCGGCCGCTTTCGCCGCGGCTGATTATGCGAGTCTCGAATCTCGAAACGTTCGCTTCCGACTTACGCGGTTACGCTCCGTCCCGAGTTCACTGTTCGCGAACTCTCGAGATCGGTGCGAGTGCGCCGGAGCTCGAGGCGAGTTCTTCCGCGAAACTCCGCGCGCGCGATCCGCTCTCTCCTCTACCGGCGTAGTAGAAACGCCTTCTCTCGCAGGAATTTACACGTGCGAATTGAGATTGTTGCACACGCCTGGCACAGCTAAAGGGCTAACCACACGCGACCGCGATACATATGCATGAGAGAAACACCGGCGAGCCGCGCGCTGATGGATGAATAAATATTCGCGAGCAAACAAGCTCCGGGTCACCGTGGGTGTGCGTGCGTATGTGCACTTATCATACGCGCGATTTTCGCTGCACCGACCGATGCACTCGGTGCACGTGGACGTGTATGCGTGTACCTAGCGAGCACGTGCGCGTCAGTTGTCAACTCCGAAATAATCTCGTTCGCCAAATTAATCTTGCGCAGAGCAAACGTCGATATTTATTCACTGGACTCTCCTAGGCTCCTCGACTTTGCGTATGCATGTGCAAGGCCGGAAAAAAATCGCACAGATAACTCTAATTACAATATTGATAGAGCAGAGTATGGAAAAATTTATGGGACATATATTATACCTGGGATAAAAATGTATGCAGTTTGTGTAGGCACCTGTCCAGTTATTGTCCAGTATTAACGCGTTTCTATTAGTTGTAAAAACTGGACTGCGTAAGAACTGGATAAGAACTTGATAGAGTCTTATTCGGTGGTTGAACCAGGTTACTGTACAATATGTGAGCCGATTTTTCTCAAGAGATACTATCAGTGATATTAGTTCAGGCTTATAATATTGTGTGCGCGCATTATAATACCTACCGTGAATTTAAAATATATTTATTTATATGGCTAAAAAAGAACTTAAAAAAAGAGCTTAAAATTGCGTGAACAATGAGTGAACGCGTGTAAAAAGATATAAAGTAAGAAAAAGGATATTGAAGGAAATAATTGGACAATATTTAAGCCCTGTGACAGAGATAATGTTTTAAGATTTAATATTCTTACTCCTATCATCAACAAGTACTATAAAAATGCATAAGAAATAAAATTGAGAATATAAGATATAGCTAAATAATTTTAAAAAAATCAGCATAGCTGAGACACGAATCATGTTAAATTTCTTTAGCCGAGATTCCAACTGAAATATTTCAAATCTATGCTAAATTAGTCAATAATGGTTCGAATCTCAGCTAAACAGAGAAATTATTTGTATAAATAATTTTTTTCCCACTTTTTATATGAATATGCATTTTTGTTGCATTTGTTGATGATAGGAGTGAGAACATTAAAAAGCTATAAACTGCTCGCGAAACTCAAAGTGGACCAAAATAAAAAATATGACCTAAATATTTTTTGTACTTCTACATTTGTGTCGAATTAGAAAGAAATCGGAGTGTAACTTTTGGATAGATTTATTTGTCAGACTCAAAACCACCTGATGAAATGGTACACTTACAAGAATAAATAAAAGGACATGGATAATTTGATGAGTGTGGAAGATGTTAAAGATGAAAAACATGAAAATATATGTTATGCACTAAAGATTTCCTGCGCTCTGACTATCATTAGCAATAAAATTTTCAGTTACAAAGCATACACAGAAGATAAAATACTATTGGAGCAAACCTACCCATTTTATGAGCAACAGACTCGCTTATTAATTAATTGAATAGTTTTTTGTCTATTTAATATTCTATTTTTGTTAAGCAAATGAGTTCAAATTTTTTCGTACCAAAAACAACAAGAAAACTATTACATTTTGATTAGGATGTCAAGTAATATTACTCTTCAATTGTTACGCAAAAATTAACGTAGTTAATTCGGTAATTGCTCGAACGCTCTGTATGAACCTCTTATCAGAAATATTTTTATAATTAAAAGTAGATTGTCAATGTTAGTAGCAATAGTTAGTCCCTGACAATGTAGAGTTATTTTGACTCATTTATTTGTCCTCCCGTTTAACCTTCTTTGACGCTTTTAATCATTTTTCCTACAGAAGAAGAATAATATAAGTTACAACTTGCAGAAGGAAAGTAATGTAAGTTACAAACATATGGATTCAAGTGACTAACATTGTCAGTCTAGAATTAAAAATTAGAAGTATACTTGTGCCGTGAAATTAATGTGCATTCCAGTAAAATGCAAATCGTACAAGTTCCGGTTTCGAGATACCTCTAAATCTGTTCGCAGAAAAATTTCGATCTCGTCTTGCGTTCTTATCGGTTCCTATATCGCTGTAACTGTTACATGTTAGGAAACCAGGAAATAGGCGTTGCAATTATTTCTAATAGAAAGTTTAACGTATGCGCTACGGAGATTAGTCGACATAGTAACCTTGAATCCTCGATGTGCGCGAAGGCCATCGGTGTAATATGATCGAAAAAAAGAATTTATCAGACGCACACACGTGTGCGTTTCGCATGAAATATCGATACCGTTGCGTTCGACGTTGAGAGATTTGTTTGACCGAGGTAATTTCTTTTTCTTTTTTTTTTCAACACGAATTCGTCGCTGACGTAAGAATTATATGCAAAGACTGAGCATCTGGATCGCCTGTTAATCACGTGGAAGATTTACGCGTATCTCGTGGATCACGCGAAGATCGATTAAGCGTTAAAAATAATTCGCGCGTGCAGCAACCT
>NW_022639556.1:936787-946787 GCF_010583005.1 Odontomachus brunneus | reverse complement strand
CAATATTCTCCACTATGATTGTGAATAAATTTAAGTGACATATTATTAGTTAAAGTTTCCTGCATGATATACTGTTTTTATTGTTATAGATATTTTATTTTTATTGTTTAGTTTACGTTTCTTATTATTATAAATCATTTTTCTGCTGTTCTTAATTGAATTACAAAAAAATCTCATTCTTGAATTGAAGATTAATTATAATATTTTTCAATATATTTAATTTTTATCAGCAACAATAACTGTTGTCAGTTCTATTCGCACTTTGAGTATTAGTCTTTGACTTTTTGTGGTTGTAAATCTTGTTGCAATTATATCAAGAAATATGATAAAGCTATTATTCAGATTATCTTGGATTACTCATAAATTTATGGACATAATATTCTGATCACTAAAATAAATCTTAGAGTCTAAAGATTAGACCAATGCATGTAAAGCACATAGACTACGCATGTGTCAAGTTCAGGAAGCTGATCTTAAGTTTGAAAATTAAGACTTAAACTTCAAGATCAAGCACTCTTTACCAATTCAGCAATCCAACAATCTAGGAAAACCATAAATATATTTAAACCGGGCACTCACAGTTAGTGATACAAAACAAACAACATTATTTTATTACTAATAGTGTGACTGAGTGAGTGAAAAATGTTCTCAGAACGTATTTTTTGGTTTCTAACAAGGATTCGGTCATTTCTCTACATTTTTATTGTTGCGGTTCTTATTTTATATTTGTCAAGTTTTATAAAGATTAGTTCTGTATAAAAAAATAATACTCATTTTCCATTTTCCTTTTCTGTAGATCTGATGAACCAAAATGCGGCTCCATGAGCCAAAACATGTCGCCAATATTCTATTCCACGTACGTAAAACGACCCGTAGAATCTCGGAACGAAGTTGGCTTGTTCCCCTGACGCTGTTCTTACGAGAGTCGTGTGGTGAACGTTAACGAATTAAATCCCGACGCTCGTAAAAATGTCGCGGCTGTGGAATGACTCACTGCTGCTCAGCTCGAAGTGTTGTATAAACAGCGAGCGGCGATTATTCTATACAACATCGCCAACAGTGTCTGCACGCGCTTCCAGTCACGTCCGTCTTGTAAAAGTCGACTTTCGGAGTCGAATCTGGCCGAAGAAAGAACCCCAAGTGACGTGATCAAAAAATCGTAGGACTTTGCTAGCATGTCTACCAGGTCCCGTTTCATAATTTTATTAACGTGGAATATTGAGTATTTTCACATATCTAAATAGGCAGGATGAGGGTGGATCGTCGACTCGAACGGTTGCTCCAACTTCTTTTTCAGCTAACCACGTAAAGTATGAAAGTAGCGTATTTCCTGCTGTGAGGGAAAAAAATGACATGGTCTCGAGGCTCTGTAGACGTCAGAGCCGCTCTCTCTCTCTCTCTCTTTCTTGCTCTCGTTCTCGTTTTCTCGCTCTCTCTCTTTATTTACCTTTGTTTCTTTCTCTCTCTCGCTCGCCGGGAGACCGCATATATCCGGTGCGACGGTGCACGAGCTCGTCGCGCAGCATTTAACGCGTATTGCGCAATGGAAAATTAGCAAGAAACAGCTGGAATCCTGAGCGATATCCGAGAGGGACATTTAACAGGGGGCGCAGCTCATGCGCGACTTTATAAGCCGGCGGAACGATCCGCCGTTAAATCATCGCTCAAGCCGAGCGATGCAGGTCCGCCGCTGCGTAATTACCGGACAGTATTCGTCAATAACTGTAAACCCGCAGAGACGCGCGCGGGTTCCCGTGATCGCGAGATAAAACGAGTTTTTATCGAGTTCGGACCTGTCCGCGAAGGCGTTCGCGCTTGTCGCGCGTCGCGGCGCATTAAGCCGTTACCCGGCAAATGAACGGGAAAATATGGGAAAAGGGAAATCGTGGGGAGAAATTGGATAGGTGGACAGACAGACAGACAGACGAACGGCGAGAGGAGGACAGATAGAGAAGACGAGACAGAGACAAAAAGAAGAGATAGGAGGAAGAAGGCGTCAACCGAGCCAATATTCTAATGCTGTGGGCTGGGCGTTCGTTGAACCGTGCCGGAGATGACACTGTTCGGCCCGCGTCTCGCGTATTTTCTCAATGAATTCGCGTTCGTTAAGAATTCCCCCGCTCGCGGTAAAACACCTGCGTACGACTCCCACGTGGGTCTCCCGCGAATTACCTGCGCTCGTGCTCTTTAAAGGCGACGGGGAGTTTACAGCGCGGACGGTAAAAGTCGATCCGCGTCGACTCCGCCGACTTCTTCTCCGCCGTCGCATTTCTTTCTCGAGAGCTCCATAACATGGCGAAACTGCCATCATGGAGCCAGACGGAGAGCTCGATTTCCTTGATTATTCGGATATACGATGAAAAGCGATATTGGTGGCTTTTTTCTTTTAATTAGCGAATAAACGAAGTGCTGCGCGATTCGTCGTAGCGCAATGTGTAGCTATGGCTCACGCGAAACGGATTCCTGAAGAATCACGCAAGAATCCGGGATAATACTATCTCTTCCTAGGAATTTGTGGGTATATATAGAAAATGAGCGTACGTGAGCGGATTCTTGGTCAGTGATGTGGAAAGTCGTCTTTGGATTTCAAGGCTTTTTATACACGCCGAATTTTTGTTCCCGAGAACTGACTGGGATAACGTCGTCCCTTTAACCCTTGAGGATACCAATATAATATACTCTCTTAAAGTGAATCAGTGAATAGTCACTGATATCAGTTATGAGTATAGCAGTTTCAGTGCTGTACTTATAGCTGAAAATCAGTGTATATTTACTGCTTTCAATGATGTTTCATTGATTCACTTTAAGAGAGTAGCTTTCGTATTTTGTATTGTATTGTATAAAACTGCAAATGCCTTTATAGAGTGGAAACACGAATATCAATACGTGGAAAGGCACGAAATACTGTGTAAAAAGCAGAAAAATATTGTGTAAATAAAAGAATGTGTTATTTGCAACGCAAAAAATTCGTCGATAAAAACATTTGCTAGTATTGATACAATATTTGATGCCTTTCCTCGTATTGACATTTGTACATTCTGTGAAAGCACTTATAACTCTACGCAACTAAACAGAAGTGCAAACTACAAAACTATCCTATATCAGTACCCAATATTCCTTTAATCCTTAAACGGGAACGCAGTAACACTCTACACGGAAAAAAAGTTTGGTTGAATTAACCAAATATCTGGTCGAATATGAACGATCCAGAAATTCCGATTGAAGTAACCCGAATTCTGTTTAAGTTAACAAGATTTTTGGTTGACTTAAATAGAATTCGGGTTACTTTAATCGGAATTTCTGGATCGTTCATATTCGACCAGATATTTGGTTAATTCAATCAAACCTTTTCTTCTGTATACATCGCAAGAGATTAGTTTTTCTGAAGGTGCTGCTCAGCTTTAATCTTTTTCATTTTTTAATTATTCATGCGGAATTTAAACATGATTTTAAACACAAATAATTTCCAAGTATTAAATGTTGAAAGGAAGGAGTTAAAAATATTCTTTTACGTAATGTTATTTGAAGAAATATTCGTTTGTTTATGCGTCTGGATCAATTTGACGCCCACTCACGGGTTAAGTCGGCCTAAGCTAAATCGATTTTTTTCTGTGTTGATCGGTGGTCCAGAAAAACGATCTCTGTGAATGATAACTTATCGCTCGGGACATTTCTACGCGCTGCTAATCGTCGAATATGTAATGCAGCGCGATAATAACGCGAGAATAACTGCGCTGCGCGGAGTATTTTTCTGAAATAATGTTGAATAATATCGCTATTATTAATACCACGTGGACTACTGCAATATTTATTTCGATCTCGGAGAGGGAAGGCAACGCTGGAGTTCTCGCTCGATGGAAACTTAGCGCGACGCTGCGAACAGGCGTCGCTGCGAACAGGCGTCGCTGCGCAATCCCTTTTCCAGATGTGTGACATTGCCCGTTCCTCCGGCGCGATCCTGTAAAACGCGATATACACACGTGGGTGGTGAGTGAACGGCGCGCACAATATCCCGCATGAATGAATGCGCCGTTACCGGCTTAAGATAAACGGGCTTAAGCAACTTACGCCTTAACCCACGTCAAGGAAATCGGGGGAGACTCTTTGCAATCTCGCGAGAAAGATTACGTCGGTCTCTCTTCCTCTCTCGCCTACCTCCCCCGTCATAAGATAAGATCGCTTGGTTAACGAAAGAATCGCGCGTCCTCTCTATCCCCGTTCCCGTCTACGCAATTGGACACATATCTGAAGGCGCGAGACACGGGGTCCGTTCACCTCCCTCGAGAGAATAAGAAGAGGCATAAGGAGCTGTAAAGAGGTGAGGCGCGGGACGGGGCAATCTCGCGACGACTGGAAAATGAGTGCATCTGCTGGCGAGCGGTAATAAGGTCTAATTGAAAAAGAGAGGACTCCTTTCCCCGTCCCTGTAATGTACAAAGGGAGCGTCCGGCGATTACCCTCGCGGCGCGATGCATCTCCCCGTCCCGCAAAAAGTTGCGTAATTCGGTGCAATCTGGACAATAAGCACCGCCGTGCACACACGAGAGTAGGCTGTGTGTGCGAGCAGTCTTCGCCGGCTGGAACGAGCCCATTTGGAATCGTTTATCCCGGCTTTTGCCGAGGCGAGAGAGCGCGAGTACACAACGCCGTCGCGACGGCCGGACAACCAGAACGGTGCAATTCACCGTCCCGTGTCGAACGCCCTCTCCGTTTCGCTCTGTCCCGGGATGAGGTGCAATCATATCATCGAAAGTGGGCTAAGGATCGTGAGGCCGAGCTGATCGATCGCAGTGACGGAGGCACGATCCGCTGTTCCCTCGACGTTTCCTCGACGTCTTCCTACGTCTTGCAATCGGCTCGCCACGCGTTCTCTCGGGTCGAGACGCGGATCTAAACAAGCGCGAAGGGTTCCTGGCTAACAGATGCAAAATATTCTTCCGGGAAAGCGGTAACGCTGTAATCTGAATAGTTAGAGTAGCTCACGCTACGTGGAAAGAGCGGATTCGTTCCGTCCGAAGATAAATTGCGTCGGGAAACTTCGGCGCAAAGGTCGAATTGTTAACTGAAATTAAGGAGACTTTAACGAGTGCTTTATTAGCGGACGACTATTACTTGATTAATATAGCAGCCTGCCTCGCCTGACCCTGAGTGGAAATGTGTGCAGTTTGCGTAAACATTCACTCACAAGTAAATCTACCAAAAAGGTACACTCCGATTTCTTCCTAATTTGGCACAAATGTAGAAATACAAAAAATATTTAGGTCGTATTTTTTTCATTTTAGCCCACTTTGAGTTTTACGGGCAATTTATAGCCCGTAATTTTAATATTCTCACTCCTATCATCAAGTACAATAAAAATACATAAGAAATAAAATTGAATACAAGATATAGTTAAATAATAAAGATATAGTTAAATATTTTAACAAGATTGGCATACCTGAGATACAAATTCTAAATTTCTTAAGTCGTGATTCGAACCGAAATATTTTAAATTCGTGCTAAATTAGTCAAAAATGGTTCAAATCTTAGCTAAACCAAGAAATCCGGCAATTTCAGTTAAAATTTTAACAAAATCGGCATAGCTGAGACAAGAACCATTCTAAATTTCTTATTTAATTTTCAATAACATCGAAATTTTTTAATTAGAAAGCGCGTACAACAAATGAAGTATTATCAGGGAAAATCTATAAGCAGAAGACTTGATTATTAATCAGTTGAATACATGTTCATTTTCCAATCTATTTTCGTTGAATAAATAGACTCAGATTTTGTGCATCTTATATGCGCAGTAACTAAAAAAAAACGTTACATCCCGATTGAAATCTCAAATAATTTTACTCTTTAGTTACTAGACAAAAATTAACATAGTTGTTCGGTAACTGCTGGAAAACATTTTCACCAGGATTTTTTCGTTTTAGATAATATCTGCGTGACCCACGGTTTGTACGTTAAAATTTTTTAGTCATATCTTTAAAGAAGAAAGACGAGGCAAATGGAGAATATTTTCAACACAATTTTACAATAATTTTGTACAATTTTTTAGTGATTTGAACGGTAGTTATTTTTATAAATTTAACCGACTATAAAGGTAGAATCCAACGCTTAATTCGTTAAGCATCACGGACTTTGGTAAGACCTGATAATTACGCGCGAAACGCGCGTTTTCACGAGAGGAAGCCGAGGAACGACTGGATTGCCTTTATTACCGACCATAGTGCTTTTGTCTTGGAACAAAAGGCGTCCCGATTCTATCCGCGCGGATACTTCCGCGGCTGCACGAGAGATCGAGAGATCTCGCGCCGATTACCAGCGCATTACGGTCAACCGCTATCCGCCCGCGCGCGAGAGCTTTTCTTCTTTTCCTCGTACCGCGCTTTCCCACGGGCGCTCTCGACTCTCGGGCCATTATGCATAATACAGGGGGCCGCGCCTCTCCCTCTGCGATGGTGCAATCCCCGTGAAAAAGCGTACGCGTCCGCCTTCTTAATGACTCAATGATGCGCGCCGCTCGCGGGTGAGAGCAACGATTTTCCGACTCGCGCGTCTTCGGTTCGGTGAAAGCGTGCGGGGAAACGACGACGATGTCGTTTGCGTGGTGTCATCGCTGCACGATGACGTCTCTATGAAACGCATGCGCTTGACAGCGAACGCCGACTCTTTCTCCTGCAAACTGCACGTCCGTAATTGCGTGCGCACGCAATTAACCGTCTAATAGTAATGTGGATTTTTAGAACGTAAGGTGGAGTCGATTCCGACTCCATGCTCTGTTTGGTTTATTTTTCATCTAATCAATGTACACAAGAAGTAAAAGAAGTAAATAATGATAAAAGGAAATAAAAGAGGTAAATAATAACCTGTTCCTCTGTTTATTTATAAATGAAGAAATACAACAAAACTGACTGCCTTTCGATAATTGTAATTAAACAAAAGACGATTAAATTAATTTTTTCATTAAGTGCTAGAAAAATTAATTGCCTCAGTTTTAAAATTATAAATTTAATATATATATATATATATATATATATATATATATATATATATATAATAATTAATATATTATATTAATATAATTATAATTTTATATATATAATAATAATTGTTATTAAAATTAATTTAAAGAAGCTAATATTTAAAAATAATAACCGTCTTTGGCAATAAAATATCTTTTTTTTTTACTTATTACCTTATTACTTAATATACTGCTAATTCAAAACCTTAGAAGCCATAAATTATGTGTTTCATTCTATGCTTAGCAAGAAAAAAGAAAGTTAATTAAAAGTAGTCGGACAAAAATAATAACGTTAATAGCAAGGTGGAGTGGAATTTGACTTCAGTACGCTGGTTGGCTCTGACGTAAGCAAGAATTTCATTTCACATGTCATTTACCTGAATGACCCCGCACACTAAGACGAGTAGTGAACGAGTAGAAGATAGATTAGAAACCACGTTACTGTATGACAAACAGCAATATTACATAAACGCAAGCCTGGACTCGAATTCGACCCTAACCTTACCGTTAGAAGGTTAATGATATTAATGACACACCTCAAGCATACACTTAATCTCCTTGTTCTCCAATTCCATGATCACACGATGCTTTGTCTCGCCGTGCGCTATTTTACGCTTTTGCGATAATGAGACGACTATCAATTAGATTCCGCGTGCAACTGAAATTCGATGCATTGATAACAGGCTGACATCAATTTTCATCCCCAGATTGTTGTAGGTAATCCTGAAAGTTTTTGGCGCGCTGAAACCAAATCCGTTAGCTAAATTGGCCTATCACTTCTCATTTCAAATTTATTCCAACTTAGAAATGATAAAATTGGCCTTTTCGATACTTTTAAATTAGAATATTTCGTAAATCTGACATGATAGAGCAGTTTAGGCAACGTATTTGATTTTAGAATGCCCCACGGAAAAAAATAATTTGCTGCAGCAGCAAACTAATTTGCTACATATGGACAATTAAATATAAATCGCTATGTTAGCTATTTTGTCTTTGTTGCAGGAACCTATTTTTTACTATGATCACAAGAAAGTCTACTCCTTCAACAAGAAAAGTGGCTAACGTAGCTACAGATAGACAACTGAACATAATTTACTGCTTTAGCTACTTTTTTGTCGCAGGAGCAAATTATCTTATTATTGTAGCAAGGAAATTGGCTTCTGCAGCAAAGAAAAAATGGTTAATACAGCGAATTATGTTTAGTTGTCCATATGTAGCAGATCTTTTTTTGCAGAAATCTTTAAGATCATTTATACAAGTCGGAGGGTCAGAGCAAAAGTCAAAATTTGTCGGCCTGTGTAATTAGTCACCGCTCACGGCTGCGAGCGCGCACACACACTGGGAATTTTTTTTCTCGCTGCGTTATCCGCCTCGACAATTATAACTCGATTAACGTCCATTCTCTTTTTTTCTGCGCAGGTACGTACTCTCTGTTGGCTGGATGCACGCGCATTACACATGTGAGTGTGTACGCAATTCTCATGTGAGTATACACGCAAATTATCATCGTTCTCCCTCACTTCTCTCGAATTGTCACTTTCAATTACTTCTCGTGCGTGAGCTGTAAAAATTGGTTGAAAAAAAAAGATCGTTCGGTTTATTTTCTAATTGAAATCGACGTGTACGCATACCAATTACGCGTAATTCCGCATTGTCCGCTTCCAGCGTAGTATAATGAACTTTTACGACGATTTGTCCGCGAAGTTCTGCCGTCGTTCTCCCAGGCGTGCGTAATCGGCCGGCGCCGCAGCGGAAGCGCATAACTGAGAAGAAAGTCGACGTGAGAGGGTTAATTGCCAGTGCTAATTAGTACGCTGTGTTTGTTGTGCGCCGCGCACGTAGGTGGGCGCTTTTCCAAGAGGAGGGCGGCCACCCAGCTAGAAATTTTGATCATGTATGCCTGATATCGTACAAGGATTTAACTGGGTATAAATGTAACGATATCTGATAAGGAAAATTGAATAAGAAAGACTCGTAAGGTTATGATGGTTAGGCCCATCATAGATCCATATTAGGATCCTAATGTATTAACTTTCCGACTACAAATTTTGATCAGGCTTGCCTGATATAGCACAAGGACTACTAACTAGTTTAATGCAAAATAATAAGGTCTTTTATTTCTCACGCAAAATAATCTTTTCCTCTAGATGAAGATTTGACTAGGGTTTGAGATGAATCTTTACGGCCGGTTTTTCAATGATAGTTTAAACTTAGATTTCAGTCTAAACTCTGTTTAAACAAAACAAACACATTGTGTTAGAATAGAGCTTAAACTTGAATCCAAGTTTAAACTGCTATTGAAAAACCGGTCCTTAATAAGATAATTTATTGGAGGACCCAACAACACACATTATCTTATACAAACCTGAAAATTGATTAGGATCAACCTTATTAGGACAGTGTGATAAATGTCTAGCCGGGCAGGCGGCGGTCCCGTATGCGTCCTTAGCAGATTCTGTTCGCGCTTTTCTCAAAGTAACGTAAGGAAACGGTGCCATTCGCGCGTGGTTACAGCGACAACACGATCACGGTAGCGGGACTTGGCCTCGTCTCTAGGACAAAGGGCGCGACGACGCGTAACGCGGCTGCAATCGGCTGCAAGGAACGGTGAATGCAGTGGAGGCGCACGTGCCGCGAGCGAGGTGATCGTGAGGACGTGTGATCGTAATGACTTGGTACACGTCTATTCGATGAAAAGCAGCGCGATATCGTAACGGGAATACGTCGCGTCGTTTCCCGGGCGAGCGTGAGAATGCAAAGTAGGATAACTATTGTTTTGCGGACAGGCACGAGCGAGGTACACGGCGTTAACCCTGAGCGACACGTGTTTCCGCAACGAGCAACCTTCAATTTTAGAACCATTTAGAGTCCCATCGTTATTTCGAGGGGCGCGCAACACATACGATTCGAATCTCCGACCGTGAGTTTCTCTTTATCTTCTTTGCTTCTCTCTCTCTCTCTCTCTCTCTCTCTCTCTCTCTCTCTCTCTCT
>NW_022639556.1:875510-934828 GCF_010583005.1 Odontomachus brunneus | reverse complement strand
TCTCTCTCTCTCTCTCTCTCTCTCTCTCTCTCTCTCTCTCTCTCTCTCTCTCTACTCCTGTCCCTGCTTCTGCTCCTGTCTCTATTTCTATGCCTGTTCCTGCTCCTGTTTTTGCTTCTGTTTCTGCTCCTGTTTCTATTTCTGTCCCTGTTCCTGCTTTTCCTGTCTCTGCTCCTGTCTCTGTCGCTCTCTTTCTCTCTCTCAGCTCTTTCGTTCGCGCGTTGACAGTAAATCTGTAATTACAATTTTCTGTTAAATAACGCGACACAACTCTAGACATCTCTTTGATCTCACTCATTTTGAATTGAGTGACGGCAAACGTTAAAGATCTCGATCCGCTGTCGGAGATAAAAGCGCAAAGTGAAATTCGAGGTGAATAAACGAGAAACCTTAATTGCGTTTTCACTCGATCAATATGGTTCAATTAATTTACATTACACGCGCGGCCACGCGCGCCCATGTTCTCTCCGTATTATTAAGGTTCTTCAGTATGAAACGTTATGTAATTAAAACGCATGCACGAAGTAATGTTTGCATTAATTACACAAAGTGTAGTCGCGGAAAATTAATCAATCTACGACGGCAGCGCGGCAAATCTACATCGCAGATTAAGATTTAATTAATTTCCATCGCGCTCTTATTTATGCTCATTAATTTGTCTCGCGTGTGCGAAGGTTGTTGACATATCGTAATCGAATAAGGAACTCGCTCGGAACAGCCATTAAGTACTATCTCAACGCCAATCACACGCGCGTAAAAAGCAACGGCCGGTCGAGTTAAAGAATTCCGATTTAAGGACGTAATTACAATGTACGCGCGCGCGCTATGATAACATGAGTACTCTAGAACGAGAATGTCATTCTCCACCAATGTCATTCTTCGCGCCTGGTTAATTAGCGAGCGAAGGTCGGGTATGCTATATCTGTAACACGTGCACACATTCATTCGAATTTCCACTTTCAAAACATATTGATATGTTGATTATTTCCGTTAAGTGAGTAATCTATAATATACACAGAGAGAACGGTTTCTCTTTGGATTTAATAAATTTTATTAAATTCAGAACAATTTATCTTTACTGAGAGAAAAAAAATAGTCTAAATAAACCAATTTTTTATTTAACAAATACGATTGTTTGACCCTTTAAGTAATTTTATTGTTTAATTCAACTAATTTCTTATTTGGCTCAAAGAAGAAAATTGCTTCACTTAATTTTCTCATTTTATTAAAAAAGTTCGATAACTCTGTTTACATAATCTTAAGAAACTTGACATTTCCTTTTTCG
The DNA here is from genome assembly GCF_010583005.1 of Odontomachus brunneus. Lineage (NCBI taxonomy): Eukaryota > Metazoa > Arthropoda > Insecta > Hymenoptera > Formicidae > Odontomachus > Odontomachus brunneus. The sequence goes on along the minus strand of NW_022639556.1, from coordinate 933,543 downwards.
CATTATCTGTTTTTTTATTACTTTACCATGTGCATTCTTTTCTTCCCGCAATTTTCCGTTAAAATATTTTATCATCCCCTGATAAATAACCCATTCTTTTTACTCACCATAAATTGATTAATTTCAATGATTGTGTAGGAATTAGTGATGCCAATTAGCTTTTATACTTGTAGTTTTGTTCATAAGTCACTCTTATTATATATCCAAAAAGCTATCTCGTGTCATATTTACTGATAATCATAAAAATCGTTGAAAATAATGCAACAACATGTATAACGGATATTGATAGAATATACAATACATTAGTAAACCAATGATATGATTGCTTTTGGATTTTTAACCTAACATTATATTGATTAATATAAACAATATATTAAAGTGAGAATAAATACGTTTAAAATGGTAATGTTTTTCTATGAAATAACATGATTTAATTCAATAAAACAAAATTTGAAATATAATCAAATAATATATTTTCAGATTGAAAATCAAGTTTTATTTTCTTTAAATAATAATATTTTCCCATCAAACAACACGGTTTAATTTAATGAAACATGTTATAAAATTATGCTGTATTCAACAAATTCTGGTTAAACAAGTAGGAATACTAAATCCAACAAAAACGTTCTGTCTATATAGAGAAAATGTTTCAAAACATATTTTAAATCTTAATCTATATACCTCTCTTTTTCTCATAAAAAATTAAAGATGATCTGAAATAATAGGGACATACGTTACAAATTTTTCCATTACACTGAGAAAAAAATGTTTAGTATATTTGTAGCTACGATCACATAGAAAAATAATTACTATAAATTATGGTCAAGATAAAAATTCTTTTTTTATTATATTTTATTATAATTAATGATGATAAAAAATCTTACGTGTTATTTCTACCATTTTCGTGTTAGAACAATCAAAAAATATATTTGAGGTGTATTTTTGTGGAAGAGAGAATAACTATAATTTTAGTTAGATCAACCATTTTATTTCTCTCAGTGTACCATTAGAAGTTCCAAAGTGACTCCTCCAGCCCGAAGAGCCTGCGAGCAAGATCCGAAGAGTCCTTAGAACAAGACTAGTCTCGTTAGCAGTTGTCCAGTGGTGCGAAGTGGGCCGCGTCGTATCGCCTTTCCCTAGAAATTCGTAGGTGGCGAATGACGGACGCGCTGCCCGGTATAAATTTCTAACGATGCTCGGACGATCGCGAGCGCCGGGGTATCAATTTTCACGTGGGCATTAATTCCGATACGTGAACCTCTTCTGGCGAGATCGCCTTCCCTTTTCTCGACCCGTTCGCGAGCAGCTGCGTGTGCAACTTTCTCGCGATCGCGATCGCGTCGACGGTCCCGTGTCCATCGGCGCCGTTCAGTCTGGCCGTCTTCGGCAAAGGCTGGACGGATGGATCGATCGACTTTTTCTCGTCCGAGAGATAAATCGAAAAGGCAGCGTGACAAGTCTCATTTCGCGCTTCTGTTATTTTACAGTGAAAACGAACGTGACTTTCGCTCTTATACTCGACACAAAATACTCATGTCTGTCTTTTGACTTTTGACAAGACAAAAAAATGTTTCTCCTTCAAAGCAACTAGAAGTCAAATATCAATTGAGCGGAGTTATGAATTACTTTTCATCAAAAAGAATTAACTTTTTAGAACTTTAAACATCAGAAAGTTACGTAAACTCTAAATATGGATAAATTTTACGTATTTTCATTTGTTTATAATTTCCGTAAAAGTGGTCAAAATTCGAAGTTTTTTATCAGTATAAAAAACATTGAGGAATGTAAATCCATAAGTGCTTTTGCGATTCAATAAAGTCAAGAAAAGTTATAATGAAAACACAAAACATATTTTTAAGAACAGTAACATTTAAAAAGTTGGTCTGCGTAAATTTGATCCGTGTTTTCGAGTTCTAGGGTTAAGAATTATTTGGCCCGATAGCTGAGAGATGTTTGATCAATAATTGAAACTATTAGTCATTCGAATTGTGAATTATTTTTTAGGGAATGAAATATTTCTTATTTATATATTTATTTCTATATTTTATCTTATTATCTTATTAATATTTTTTATTTATATATTTATTACTATACTTTATCTTATTTATATATTTATTTCTTATTTATATATTTTTCACTGAAAAATGTTGTCGAATTCCTATTATCTCACACTTTAGCGCGTCAAGTCGAGATTAAATTCAACTCATATTCGCGTACGGTACCGGCGCTTGTACGGCTCAGTTAAGCAATGTATGACGAAATCCTCTCTACGAGGAATTAGAGAAGACGAATAATGGTGGTCGAGGAACCCGGCGATTTCCGCGTCGTAGATCGTCCGAGGACAACGCGTGGGCGGTTTGTCGCGAGATGTTGCGATTATAGGCAGCTGCCAAAGCTTTCTCCATTGTCCTGAATAATTATTCGTGGCGACGCTTGTCGGTCGCGTACGCTCCAGAGAATTCACCGTGCGATCCCGCCTAACGACATATTCGCGGGTATCCGCTCCAAAAGCGGCCGACTTTTTTATGTCACTTTTTTGCTTTTCGAGACACGTCATTAGTTCGCGTTATTAATACAGCCGAAAGATTCAATTCTCTCAAAAAATTGTGTGGAATGTCCGATTGTCAGGAAAGTAGACATTGGCAACGTTAGTTTGGAACTTAGCAGAGAAATTGTGATTTCGCCTGCCACAGTTATTATTTCTTCATCTTCACAATTTCTACGTTTATAATTATAACTGTCACGTTACGGCGCTTGTGTGTCGTCGTATCTTACGATCGAACGTAAGCAACTTCCCAACTAGAAATTTATCCCGTGATCCTCATCAGGTTGATTCTAATCAGTTATCTGGTTTATATAAGATGTTATCAGGTTTTAATGAGTCATATAACACAACTTCATGTTTTTTCAACTTCATTGAGTTGCAAAAATACTAATAGGTCCATATTTTTAGATGTCTTCCTTTTTAAAGAAAAATCATTGAATTTGGATTACTTTTGCGGAAATTATGAGCAAATGAAAACGCACTAAGTAAAATTTATCTAATTAGGGTTTACGTAATTTGTTGATGTTTAGAGTTTTAGAGTTAACACACGTAGTAATTGAAATTCCACTTAACATCTTTAAAAATGGCAGAAAACACAAATTGCCGTAGGTTCTAAAGAAGACCTCTAGGCAAGATTAGTAGGTTAAACAGAATCAAAACGGATCGATGTGGGCTTCGGAGTATCAAAATAGATGTTAAGTAGAACGTTAAAGCCGAAAGTAGGATCAAAATTTCGACTCGGGATAAAGCCTTAGAAACCTCGGGATGAGGAGAAATATAAAGTTATATTAAATGTACTCGAAGATCAATTACTCCTCTGTTTAAGAGATAATAATAAGGATTATCAATAATCAGGATTTACATAAACCAAACGTTCGATTGGAGTAAGCAGGAGAGATAAATGTCTAGTCGGACTCGTTCGAGAGGCCAGCGCTGATCCGCACGATGGAATCCGGAAAATGCGTTGGATGCGGGGCGCGAAGAAAGAAGCGATTTGCGTGTTCCAATTCCAGAGTTCCTGAACGACCGCTTTGACGGAAGTGCAAGACATAAGAGCGTTGGGGCTCGCCGTGGCGCGACGAGCTCTGAATCGTAACTAACGATTCCAGGAACTTTCTCGGCGGTTACTACCGGTGCGAGGTATTTAGACTGCAAAATCCGGCAAGCATTTCCGGACTGCTCATCGCCATTATCGGACGCGCGCCAATTTGGGCGATCCCTCTTCAACGGCTCATCTCTTGGCACGGCCGTCATTATAACGGCGCGACCCGCCGGAATCATGATACAAGGATCCCTCGATGATTATATTAAATTATCCGGTTGTTCATTAATTAAAATAAAGGTAAAAAACGAAAGTAAACATTGCGGAACTCGACGCGGGAGTTCGTCTGCCGACGAAATTGAAGAGTAATACGGAACAATCGATTTGTGAACAATGCGCGTGCATCTTCTTCCCTCCCTCCCTCCCCTCTCTCTCTTTCTCTCGCTCTTGGCGATGTTGCGCAATATGTAGACTATGGACCGGCAAAATTGAAATTTACTAAATAATGACATCAGCCACAATTAATTCATGTCATTGTGAAAGGGAATGAGAAATTAATGTGCATATTAAATGTTATTATCGTCAAATATTATTTGTCTCTCGTCGATCAACGTTTAATATTATCGAGTATAATAACCAGTGCTGATTACATCACATCAGATCACTACGAGTGATTTAAGACTCGAATAAGTATTAAGCACGGGGATAACGCTCAGGTCGGTCAGGTTTTCCCCGATATTGCCGCCGTGAGTTGCGCCGAGACAGACTGAGACGTGGTCCCTTTTTATTCATAAATCCGTGATGTAACCGGCTGGACCACCCCCGAAGATCTTTCGGTGCCGCGCCGTGCGAGTGGATTATTTCGGAGTCGAGTCACGAAAGGAGCCGTGTAGGGGTCCACGATGTACGCGGAGAGGATAAGGGGAGGCGAAGGGATGGGAATGCAGGGAACCGCGCCGGAGAAAGGGAGGGCCCTCGCGCGCGCTCGCGCTTACGAATTTCTTTGGGCGACCAGGCCGAAACAAGCGGAACACGAGCGAGGAAGGGTGGCGGCACGTGAGCGTGTGGTACCTGGCGGGAGCCATACTTCGTTATTATGTTTCTCTTCCCACGGTATTCATAAAAGCAAGCAGACGCACGCACACTAGGACGCACGCATACGAGGCGCGTATATATTCGCACGTGTGCAAAATAACGTGCTCCTCCTTGCGACCGAAGACAAGTCGATAGCCCGGGCGGAACTTATGAGCCAACAACCCTCGAGGGGATAACAGAGATTGAGAAGTTTCGCTCGAAATTTACGGGGCTCTTCATTTACGTTTACCGCGCATAAATTCTAGAAGAAATTTTTTCATCTTCTTTCTGTTGCATGACACTCGCAACGCGAAGATATTTAATATAAATTACTTAGGACAATCCCTCAAGATTTCTTCTTGACATCGCGATTGCAAGCGACGAGCTAAGAGTTAAAGATAATATACTCGACAGTAAAATCGTAAATTCTGAGACTAAAATAATATAACACATATAGAGAAAAGGTAAATTGCGTCTCTTTTGATTCGATCTTCCACGTCAGAGTGTTACCCTCACATGGTGCATACCCAGTCAGGGATCAAAAATATCTGAAAAACGTTCTAAGAACATTCTCATAAGACATGCATTTATTTTCAGAACATTCTGAAAACATTCGAAGAATGTTTTAAACTAAATATTTTAGTCCACATAGCTTATTTTACATATGTCTTCGAAAATAGTTTTCAAATTGTTATGAGAACTTAGTATATTCTGAGAATCTTCCTTATTTTAAATTTAAAATTGAGCTACTTGTGCGTTCTCATGGAGTTGATATTTAAAGACAGTTTTAAGCATATCCTGAAAGCTTCCTTAACATTAATTTTTTTAAATTTTCTTGAAATATGCTTACTTTATATATGCTCTTTATATATTGATTTTTCGTACGTTGTACGTACAAAATTTGTAGGATGATTGAAAAAGATAAATACATCTTGAGAAATTTTGTATTTTATGCTAAAAAGAGTATCAAGATAAAATATAAAATATCTCGGAGAATATTCATTTTTCAATGATCTTCAATTTTTTCAGTACTTTTATAAATAGAATAACTTGATTAATGTTAAAAGAAATCATTCCTTACAGTACAGAAACTTGCAGCTACGTTGCAACAAAATTACAATGTTGCAGAGGCATTAATTCCAATGAGGAAAATTTGTCCTGGATTAATGTAATATTAATTCAAGTGATAATATATATATATATATATATATATATATATATATATATATATATATGATTGATAAATATTCTGCAAAATCAATTCAATATTTCCTTAGAGCAATTTTACGCGAAAAAATTACAAAGGAATATAATTAAAAAAATAGTAAACATACACACAATTTATATGTAATAATTACGTTATATAATGGGATACACGTACCCTCTAATTTAGATGCTTCGAGAGATATTTCAGGTTGGACTATAACGTATGAGAGCCATTTTGCAGAATATCTCTCTCTCTCTCTCTCTCTCTCTCTCTCTCTCTCTCTCTCTCTCTTTCTACTTCGACAACATATGATCGCGAAAGGGGTAATAACGGGAGAATTGTGGATCACCGTGTACAACGATAACACGTGCGGCTAATCGTTTAGTCATTGACGGGTCCCGGACAATTCTCGCGCACGATGAGGCTCTCACACTCGCGTAACTTTTTCGCGCGGGTATATTCAATAGCCGCCGATAAACACATCTTGTCGGATGCGCCCGCTGGGTTTCCCTGTATCATTATCTCGCAACATCGTTCCGGAGAAACTCCATTATTCGAGGGTACCGACGTTATCGCCCGGCAGGACAGTTCTAAGTGCCTCTCTCTCTTTCTCACTCTCTCTCCCCCTCTTCGCCCTTCTCTCTCTCTTTTTTATTGCGCGAAAAAAGGACCGCGTTACATGTACGTAATACATAATACAATCCACGAAGCGAAGGCAAATTACAGTTTCGGCCCTGGTCGGGAGAGTTCCGGTCGTTACCGTCGCGATAATAATTAGGACTTCGCGGATACGCGGCAAAAGTATTATTATAGGCGTAAAGACGGTGATTATGCGCGGGGTTCGCGTAAGCTAATTATTATTGTTGCGCGAACCGGTTTCACAAACGATTTAACCCCTTGCCACGCGGGGCGACACAATTTCCGAGAGAAACTCTTAACCCCTCCTGCTGCGGGGACCAGTCGGGCTCGAGAAAGACTCGAAAGTTTCCTCACGGTAATATCTCATTCGAAACGTTAACCCTAATAGTGGGGCGCGTCTATTACCGTGTCATATGAATATTGTTCCGATATCTCCCGCGGATCCTCCCAAGCAACAGCAACTACAATCAGTGTTCCTTATTCGTACAATATACTCTCTGAACGTGAATCAGTAAGAATATTTCTGACTGAATCAGCGGAAGGAGCAGTTTACCGATGATCAGAGAGTATTCACGGATTTTCAGTGAAAATACTTCCTTTACTGTTTCGTCTTGTATCTCATTGATTTTAACCAGTAGATGTAAGATTTCACTCCAAAATCTGCACTTAAGTTGATTGTGTGCTGTGTAGAATTCAACTCTCTGCGTTCGTGGCCATGAGATTAACGACTTTCGTGCAATTTACGTGCAGTGGCATTGTCTGTATTTGCAAACTGCGACAATGATGATAACAGTCGCTGTTATTAACGGATCCTTTCAGCGAGATTTTACTGATTGCAGTGCTAACCTTATAACTGAACTGCCAGTTGCAGCTTTTCAGTAAATAATACACTGATTGTACTGTAGAGTGTGTACATTGTTTGAAATCAAAGAGCAACGTGGAGGCGTGTATGATTGTCTCTTTTTTAACTTATAAATGTATCCGTAAGTGAAGGTCAAATTGTTCAGACGCATATAAGTAAAATATCATTTCCAAACCAGAATTTTTAATTTCAAATAATTGAATTTTTAGGATCATTTTGAAAAAGAAATTAAAGTTTCTTGTTAAAATTTATTTATGTTTTATTTTATAAAAAAGAAATTAAAACGCACAAATAAAAATCTTGGCCTGAAGGATTTTAACTATGACACTATGAGAAATTTTTTTAGTTTCTATACAAAAGATAAATCATGCAAATTAGAAAGGCTGCTAGCTTGCAGTAGCAATAGATAGATGTGACGTCATTCTCGCACAAAATAATTTTTTTTATTTAGATATAAATATATTACTTAATTACATATATAACGTTCTCCTCAAACGTTCACACTTAGCGGCTTTCTTTAAGTAAATTCTCGAATATTGTTGCTTTCTTTGGCTAGAAAACGTAGTTTGCCTGTTTGAGGAAAAATTTGAGATTTTCTCGTCATTGTTCACTTGTGCAATCTCAATATCAGATACTCTAGTAACTCTCAAGTTGCACGAGGAAGAAATGTGCATCAACGCGATATTTGACACAAATTTCCGTGATTTATTTCTAATACTTTCTCGCACTAGCTGCGAACAATTTCGTTCGAGCCCGTGCTCGCTCCATGTTTCTTTTTTATCCAAACGGCGAGAGTCGAAATATCGCTACACCATGTCGTAAATCACAGTTGTCCCGGGAACCTGATCGAAGGTCGACGACGCGCGAGTCTATTCGCGGTCCTGGCGATTTCGGCGGGACGTCAGGCCGCGCCGACAAAGAGTTTTTATTCCTGAATTTCCGCAATCCGACGTGCAAACTCGACTCTAGCCGCAACCCGAGAAACTGAGGAAGAGAGAGAAAGAGAAAGATAGAGATGGATGGATGGATAGAGAGACCGCGTTCTGTCGTTCTTTTACTTTTTACTTTTTATTTTACTTTTTTTTTCTTTTACTTTTTATTGCCGGTTTTAAAGCCGAAGGAGGAATTTCGTCGCTGCGGTATTCGTCGAGAGACTTTCTCTCGGCGGTCCGGCCGGCCGCCGGCATAGTACAACGCTTCTCGATGATCGATTAAGTTTGACGCGAGTTCGGCAACCGAGAGCGATTTCACGCTCCCTTGCTCGGCCGAGTAACGGAGTCGCCCGGTCGCCCGGTATCGCGCTCGAGGATCGGCGAGAAATTAATCATTGTCAGCGGGAAAACGCGACGTCGTCGGCTTGCGATCGACGGCGACCGACAAATTCGCAGTGAGCTTGCAATGCTTACGATTTGCCGGAAGTGCTGCCTGCCGCGAAGCAGGATTTACAGCGCGGCTATTTGTTTGCCGCTTGGCTCGCCTGCCTCAACGCCGCCGCTCCTCAAAGAAACATAAGATTCTGGGTTAGATGCGCAACTGTTATCAGGATCCGAATCTTTCGATCTGATATACAGAAGGCTCCGTCAATATGAGAGAGCAGGAAAGGATATAGTATAAACAATAACGCACATTTATCCTCAGAACATTCTGGGAGAATATTATAAAATAAACGTTGTAGCGCATAAAACTATATAAATGTAATCTGTAATTTCTTTAATATTGTGTAATAGTTACATTTTATAAGACTTGTTTTCTTAATAAGTGTCTTCTATACTTTCAAGAGGAAATATTCACTCAGCGATTTAGAGTGAAGAATTCATTTTATATAAGTGAAAAATCACTCGAATTCGAATGACTCGATTCTCAATTTTCAGTTACTCAATTTTTCAAGTAAAATTCTACTTCTACAAATTTATAGAGAGTATTATAAGATTGAGTTTGTCAACAACATAGAGTTTGTCTTACATACGTCTTCGAAAATAGTCTTCAAATTATCCTGAGAATATATTTTTGTCATTAACTCCGATAAAATATTCTGACAATTTTCCTTGTTTTAAGTTTTTTAATTGAGTTATTTATTAAATTGATGTCTCATGGAATTAATATTGACAAAGACTGTTTTGAGCATATTCTAGAAGCTCCCCTTGATATTAATCTTTTTAAAAATTTGAAATATTCTTATTTTTCTGTATGTATATCGATTTTTCGTCATAGTAAGTACAAAATTTGTAGAGTAAAATAATTGAAAAAAAATGAATATTTTATGAGAAATCTTATATTTTATGTTAAAAATTATCAGGATAAAATATAAAATATCTTGGATAATATTTACTTTTCGATGATCTTCGATCTTTCTAGTATTTTTATAGGTAGAAAATAATCTAATTAATCTTTTAAAATCTATTCCATACAGTAAAAAAATAAATCATTCGAGGACTATTTAAAAAAATCTGAGGTATCAGAATAAAATATTTCTAGAATGTTTCCAGGATATTTTTCATAAATAGCTTCTTATAGATAGTCTGGACGAATTATTACTTGAATTAATATTACATTAATCTAAGACAAATTTTTTTTACTGGCCATATTATGGGCGCCTTAACCTGACACGAAACAATAATTAGAAGAACTAAGAGAGAGTTAGTCAAGAATCATCAAGCTGTAAGAACAGAAGAAAGTCAGTCAAGGATCCCTAAGTATATAAAAGTATATAAGTTATAAAATAAAGTCTTTTAATCTTTATTAGAAAATAGCATTTGTTAAATAAAGTATTCGATTTTTTATCTAATAGCTATTAGCATAGTTGCATTATCTGAGTTCAGTATACCAGCTCTTTTTTTCCTTGAATTATAAACAAACGGAAGGAAGAAATAATCAGGCCTTGCGAGTAGATGATCAAGGAGGAGACATTTAAACCAGAACTTGCAAGACGAACATTTTAACTATTTTATACTGATCTTTAATATTAAAAGAAAGTCATATCAAGTAAATTTCTAGAAATTACAATAATTTGATTATCTCGTAAAAAGCAAGACCAATCATTTAGATGGGAATGTGACGTCGTCCGAAAATTTCTATCCACTTTTTCCTTTTCTTTTTCTTCTTGATTGTTTCATCCTTTTCTTGGAACTGGTCTCTCGTGTAGCCTGCACAGTTTGCGGTCATGTGAGAAATAGGATTCATGATTAATTTCAGAAGTAGGATTCTTTCTTTTTTTCTTTTAACTGCCGTTTCTGCTTATTGGACTTTACCTTCGCGTAAACACGCCTCTGCGCGCCTGTCATTCGCGATTTACACCGATTTATATCGCGATATCGACGTGCTACTCTCGCGTCAAGGGGCGCCCGCGATCTCCGTGACACGTTCGAGAGTCGACGGCGAAAAAGAGGTCCGCCGGCGACAAGTACCGTTAGCCTCTAATTATCGGTCTGGCTTCTCGTAAATCAACCCCGCGCTCTCTCACACGCGCGCGACATGTTCGCGCGGCGCGTTTTTCGCACCGGTTACGCGCGCGTGAGTCATTAGCGCCTCATCGACAGTCGATTTGTACTTAATAAACTGCGGCGAAAAGCGCCGAAGGCGCCGGCGAAATAAATGATTTTTGTACGAGGGGAATACCGAAAAGATATTTAATTGACCCCTTCTGAGAATTTGATATATCCCGGTATTCTTTCATCTGTTGTTGAGTCTTTCTTTCAACAATTATATTGTTGACTGAATTTAGAATCGAAACTTGCACGTATGGGAAACAAATACTGTGCTCTTTATCAAATTTCTCGGAGTGAAATCTCACTTGAAACGAGTGAAAGTAACGCCACTCGAAATCGCAAGAATGAATGTTTCACTCGATCTCAAAATGAACTGCAATTCCATGTAAGCGAATATTTCGACCAATTAGAAAGAATAGAAAGAATGTGTTTTTCTGACAGTGGAACATATCAGATTTGCTTTTTAATTTTATAGACACGATGTGTCTATAAAATTAAAAATAATTTAAGAGCGTCGTGTGCTTACACATTAGCTCAAACCAAAAAAAGTCCTCTCACTTTGCAAATAACCACGTAGATTTTTGGTTATCAACTAAAAAAGATTGGTGCATTATTGCGCACAATTACGTATCATAATCTTCTTTAGTTAACTGAAAATCTACGTTCTTATTTGTAAAATGCTAGAGAACTTTTTTGTTCAGTTTGGCCTAATATACAAGCACATAATAGCAGACATCATAGCTCATCTATTGTATCGCACGCGTGATCACGTAAACACATACACCGATCTTCTTTAATTAATAACTCAAAATTTTACACGGTTGTTTGCGAAATGGTAAAGGAATTTTGTTTGATGAATTCTACCTGCATACAACGAGTATATCATAAATTGTCACACACCTTATTATATATACGAGGCGAAAAAAAATTTTTTTTATTTAAAATTTTATTCAAAATTTTAATTAAAAAATATTTGTGATGAGTACTCTTTAATATAACATAGATACTTGAATTTAAATTCGTTTATTTGAATAGAATAATCAATTAATAAAAAGCTACGATTTTAAGAAGATATATGTTTTCTCACTTAAAACATATTTTTCCGATGTAAAAACATATGCATATAAATATAAGTGAATACGTTATTAGTGCCTTTCAAATAATGTTTTTACTTATTAGATATTTTTTTCTTTTAATGTATGTTTGTATATTTGCAAAAGAATTGAAATTGAAGAAGTTGAGAAGATCGAATGACTCGATTCTCAATTTTTAGAGTTACTCAATTTTTCAAGTAAAATTCTACTTCTACAAATTTATAAAGAGTATTATAAGATTGGTCAACAACGGCATGATTGGAGGAAATCTTCTCGATTCAATAACAATATTGAACCTAATATTTCATGCATTGTTTGAATAAATATTAATTTTAATGATATGAAGTGAGACTGAATCAAGAGGATTTACTCAAATTACAGTATTGTTGACCAATTTTACTGATATAATATATTTTCCTCTCCATATATGAAACCAATCGAAAAAGATGAACATTTCACTGATTTACACTGTTGAATCGTAATTCTGTGAAGCTTTTAATCTTCCGTCGCGCTGTTCCGAAACTCATTAGCATTTTTATTAGCCCGATCTCTGGCATGTCCCACCGAAAGGGACGATAGTAAATATAAACGCGCAGCACATCGTCAAATAATAATGATAAATGACGGAAAGCTTCTACAGTAATATTTTCCCAATCGTAATTAAACGATACGGGCTCATACTTCCAACGCAAGATACTAGATAAGCACAATTTACGAACTGCGTTTCAGAACGTGAAATCCAAGTAGTAGTGAAATCCAAGCTTGTTACTACTTAACCACCACGCGTTAAATGATATTCACATACATCACGGAAGCGTAAGTAAAAATCGCTCGCTGCTTCTAAACACTGAGTTGCTCACATTTGTGTGTCAGGCTTAAGATTACAGTATCCTTCATAAGTTTGAAAACGCAAATAAAAATAAAGATATTAAAATGGATATTTTATAATATTTACAGGATCGGCATTTATGTCATTTGATAGAGCGAAGTTCCAAGTTTAAGAATCCATTTACTGTATTGCTGTGCGATGAAGTTCAATGGAGTCATGAGTAACCGAAGTTAAAATGCTCAATTTTACTTTAACCCTTTGTAAGACGGGAACACAAAATTGTACAGAAATGTTTTCACAAAGTAAATTGTACAGAAAACTTCAATCTTTTACACGGAAGAAACTAAAATTTTTTTAGATTTTTTCTTGCGTTCGTGGCATGTCTCAAATTGAGAAGAAAATTTTCTATTTTACCCATTTCGTTTTCATAAAGATCAAATTACATTAGCGATTGGCGATTGACGATTAGATTTTGACGAATCAACGAGCTTCAGCTTTAGCTTGCTTTGTTCCAATTTCAATCTTTCAAAAAATCCGAAGAAGTGTCGGGCTCTATCTTTTAGGGACATTATTCTTAACTAGAGTCACTCTAATCAGAGTTTGGTCATAGGAAAATAATTTTTGATTGTCCGTTATGTTTCATCAAATCCCACATAATATCCAATCACAGCATGCCTATGGCAGTAACTTAGGTTAGGTTAGGAAAAGATGGATAAAGAGAGAGACTGAAAATATCTCTCTTTCTCGCAGGATTTTGACGAAACCGCAGTTGTGGCCAAACTCTGATTAGAGTGATTCTATTCTTAACTAGTGTGCCGCGCCATACTGCGGCGATTTCGACCGTCGAGAGATCGACCGCGCGCGACTGTCGCGGAACAAGAAAGATGGCGGTTCCGATCGCGCGCCTAAAAGCCGATTTAATTAATTGCAATAAAAGTCGTGTTAATGCAAATTCGCCGCGGCTATATATCGCGAATAATGCAGTTCATTAGCAAACAAACTCGGTGTGTATCGCGCGGCGCGTTGCGGCGCTCCGCTCCGCGGCGGCCGCAAGTTGCGTGTACGCATATTCAAATGAGATATGCACCGGCGTGTAACACGCGCGCGCGCGCGCGCGCCGTAGGCTGTGCACACCGAGTTGTGTGTGTATGTGCAGCTAGGCGTAAGAAACGAGAGCGCGAGCAGCGAGCTCCGGCGTTGGATTAACGGCGCGCTTTCGATTCGAATAAATCAGACGTCGGGTGCCTATCCTGGTACAGGTCGCGATTTTAACCCTCGGTATCGAGTAGAGTATCGTGCAAGAATATACGGAGCGCTCCCGTGAGAGGATTCTCCCTTCTTGACGAAAACGCGGTATCCGCAACTTTGGAGACTTCGCAAACCCGAAGAATTTTACGAAGCACACGTCGAATGTGGACGGGAAATTAATCGGAGCGAGCTTTAAGTTTGTAGTGGTCCTAGCAGGGATGTCCTAAAATAGGCATATCTTCACAGGGCCAGATATATACATGGCCTAGATCAGCAAATCTTGAATGAAATTTCGCGAATAGGTCATGAATTGATGCTGACGTGGAAGCCTCAAACGAGGCATACCCTCCTAGGGCCTAGATATGATACAAATAGACATATTTGGAATATAATTTCGCGAATAGGTCATGAATTGATGCTGACGTGGTAGCCCCAAACGAGACTTGTGCTAATAAGCCTTGATCAGGGCAGTTAAACAATTTCCGAAATTGTGATTTTAATATAACTAAGTTATTCGTTGATAGTTATAAGATAAATTGATAATTATAAGATAAATATTTCGATATATATTTTAAATAGTTAAAATAAGTATCTAGTCTACTTAGGCATACCAGGATAGTCAGATTTACAAGTCCAGTCACTAATTTGCAAAAACGTTACATTTTTGTGTATTGCCTGAGTGGACTTGTCTCTTTATAGTGCCTTGATAGAAGTGGGAAAAACTGTCCAGATCCTTTTTAATCTCCGTTTTAAGCGTCTATCCGGATAAATCTGCACTTATATATTGCTTGACTTGAGTAGATTTGCTTTCCGCGGAGCTCCATTGTAATTCTTGAATTGTGAGCTACTGAGCTACTTTGCAATCTGGAGAATTTCACGAGACAGACTTGTGAACACACAAGTGTGGACACGTAGATAGTGATATCTCGCTCTCCGTTCGACTTAAGTGGATTCGATTTCCGCGGAATTTCATCAAGAGGTCGAGTTGTATATGAAGTTGTTTAAAGCGAAGCGTTAGAAAGTTGCTTGGAAAAGATGGCCTCTCCCTCTCTCTCTCTCTCTCTCTTTCTCTGCCGAGCTCGGCCATCGCAGAATCGTGCCGGTACGCGCGCTATCAGATCACCGATCGTACTTTATCGGACTGGCAATTAGGAATCGTCGAGGTACGGCGACGTTTTACCGTTGATCGTCAATTAAGCATCGCCTGTTTCCCTCGTTTCGCCGGCCGGCAAAAAACGCGCGATATGATACGGTCGAATAATAAATCGTGGCTCCTGCTGCCGGCCGGCGACGATTCGCGTGAGTATCTCGTCCACCGGCAATTAGGAATCGTTCGATACAGTGACGTTTCGCTGTGTTGAACCGTGGTTATTTATCTTATGCCTCCGGAAGCCCTACAGCGTTTCTATAGCGAGGCAACAGCTAACAAGCGCGCCTGCGATATTGCGCCAATTTTTCCCTATCGGATATCAGCGAAACGACGAGTGCATTGCGCGCACGTTGCGCGTTGCGCACAGTTTGCAGTGGAATAATAGTGCGAAAACCATTGTATACTTGTACTTGCACCACACTGTGCACTTGTAACACACTGCAATAATATTTTGTCATTATCTGTCATCGTTATAACAGATTAGTCGTGTAATAGCACTCAAATATTGGTTTTCTCAATTTTTACCCTTGTAGAAATGTAGTGTTAGCTGCGCTAACATTAGCTTTAACATTAGCTAACATTAATGCATTCTCATTAGTTGCAACTTACCGATGAGTGTATAGAAATGTCGTTACGACTTGTAACAATACTACACAAGGAGTGAACATGAACTTGATAGAGTTTTATTCAGTAGTTGAAGCAGTTCACTGTACAATATGTGAGCTGATTTTTACAATATATCAGCAATACTAGAATTTAATTTTATAATATACACGTATTAAAATGTATGTAGTAAATACATTTAAAATATGTTTATTTATGTTGTTAAAAAAGTGCTTAAAATTGCGTGAACAATGATAATGTGAACATTTAGAAAAACGTGAAGCAAGAAAAAGGAAATTAAAGGAAATAAATCATTTGATAATATTAAGAGGATGCCATACTTTAAAACTTTAGCAAAATACTAGACTTTTCTGCGAAATTTACGTCCTATATATATATATATTGGTTGCGCAAAATTACAAATGCTTTTACACACTAAAAGTGCGTGCAATAATGAATTGGAACATTGTTAACAATTGTGCACAAAGTTAACACGACCGTCCGAAAACTGCTCGAAAACTGCATTAACTTTCTATAAAAAATAGTTAATTGTCTTATTTTTCTTAAAGACGACTAGAAATAATGTGACAATATCAAGATGGTATTAGATATTTTTACCATAAATATGAAGCATTTTCAAATTTTTTTTATGAATATCTTAATAACGATAAATCAGAATAATAAAATCAGAAACGACTCTATTTTTATATTAAAATGTTTCTTGAAGGAGCTTCTTTAATTGCGAATGCGTCTCGTCATTAAAACCCTCAACGTGCGCGCGCGAAGATGATGACAAAAATTTATTGCCGTTTCTCCGTCGATTCATTCCACAATTCCGCAAGCGAGATTATACCGGGTTTAAATTTATCGTGCAAATTAACTAATGAGCGTGAATATATCGCGGCAACGATCTTCGGGTCTCGTTGCTTTCGTTTCAGCGGTTTACGCATTGCAAGCTCGCAATAAAGCCCGAAGAGACCGTTAAACTGGTGAGCTCGTCTACGACTGGCAATAACGTTTAAAGTGTCAGAGTTCAAGAGCTACCGCGTAGAAAGAAAAAGGGGAAAATCTACCACGCAATGTCGTTCACATTGCGTAAATTTTCTCGGATTATTCACAGTCGTGACCTTCGCAATAACGTATGACGCACGAACTCTCTTTCGAATGATTGCGTGCGTGCGTGCTTGCGCGCTTACGTGCGTACATGCGTGCGTGACTGACTCTTTTTTGAAACATTTATTTATATTGTTCAAGAAAAGCTTAAAATTACGTGAACGTGTAGAAAAGCGTGGAGCAGGAAAAAGACACTTGACAATATCAAATCCTGTAGCCGAATAAAAATCAAGTCCTAACAACCAAAGTTAGAAATGAAAGCTACCAAAAAGTATATTAATGATACAGATTTTCGTTGCGACGAGAACACGTCAGACTATCTTGATGGTGATGATATAAATCGAAACTATCTCGATGGTTTAGAACTTGATCAAATAATCAACTACAAGAATAGCATAAAATGACATGTGTCATTTGATAGTTATAAAAGATGTCATCTAAAAGAAACATGAAAATATATATTATGCACCAAAGGTTTCTTGCGCTTTGACTCTTATTAGCAATAAAATGTTTAATTAGAAAGCATACACAAAAGATAAAATATTACTGGGACAAATTTGCCCATATTGTGAGCAGCTTACTTGATTATTCATGAATTGGATATTTTTTGTCCATTTTCTGTTGTTTTCATTCAGTAAATGGGTTTAAATTTTGCGCAATAATTGCTGGAAAAGTGTTACATCTTGATTAAGATCCCAAGTAATTTCATTCTTCGATTACTAAAGTTAACTTATTAAATGCGCGACTGACTTTTTTGATAAGGCACACATTAGGTCCGATTTTGTCGAAGTTCATCGGGAAAAATGCACGTCTAGATAACGAATCATCCATAATAAGCGCATGATGCATTGGCAATCCAGATACACGCGCGGATATCTCGTTAAAACGAAATAATCTCGACGGACACGATCATCACCTACGGGTTGTTCTCTACCGGTTTAGGTTGAGGTAGGTCGTCCCGTGTCCCGAGCTATTACCAGTTAATGACTGCCGCCACATCCTCTCTATCCCGCTCGTTCCTCCCCTCGTCCATCTTCGCGTGATCCCGCATCGATCCCTCCACCTCTGCGGAGGAATCCCTCGTGCAAATACAGACACGCGCGTGACAGTTAATCCAACTGGCGGGCAACGTCACGCGAAGGACCTCTGTGGATATTTTATCGGAAATCTCTTATAAACAATCCCGGAATACAGGAACCCGCAAATCCGCAGACCGTCAATTTTTAACGTTATGTCTGTCGAGTGGAAGTATTCCCATGAAGTGATGTAGGATGACTTGTTCAATAACTAAACGCCATCTAGTGAATGAGAAATTTGTAGTATTTATTATATCAAAGTATATGGCGCAACTTTATGGCTCTAATGAGTAACTTGAGGTGACTCACAGATTATGTGCAGCAAACACACATTCAGCGCGTACAAGAACTTTTGTATCAGGAAAATATTTACGCTAACCGAAAGCTCAAAATGTCAATTTTCGAATTTCTTATCGTTTTATTGTGTAAAAGTATATGTAATTCTAATCAATTCATATTACGTAAACGTTACAGAAAAAATCGATGTCTTGTTGTCAAAGTTTTCATGTATAACATCCCCTTTAAGTGTTAATTTACTGAACAGATCACCCTAAATGGGAAACGAAAGAGGAATAACGGAAAGTGAAGAGCACTCTTCGATCACGCGTGTTCTCCAAATGCGTTTATTTGTTTGAACTTGGCTTCCGAGTTGGTGCCAACTTGAATGTTCTTCATAGATGTGTTTTCGACGAACATTCCTATTCACTTACGTTGTTCCTCTCTGAAGAAGCGAGCTGGAATGCTCACGGAACATCGGAAACAAATCCATAAAAGATGCGGCACCAAACTTGCAAGCCAGATCGAGCGTTTCACCACACCGTCCGAAATCACTACACGCTTATCTATTTACGACAAATCGCGCATTAAATTTACAAGAGTAGGTATACGAATACGCGGAATGGCGACGCGTGCGTGTCGATTTATAGACGACTCGGACGAATTGTGTGGCTTGCGGCAATTTATAGCGACAGTTCCATGATATCTCACCCGTCGTGTGCTCGAAAGCACAGACGCGCTCAATAGCAGCCAACGCTTGATCAACGGCAGCGCTCACGGATAATTCTTCGAGCGGAATGTCACTTGGAGAGCTTTCGACATTCATTCCAGATATCCTCTCACGTTGCTGAATTTCAATTGTCGAAACTGCAGAACTCCCGGGCGCGCTTTTCAAGAGGAAGTTTGAGAAAAGGTGCTCGAGCGTTCTCGCCAGTCCTCGTGCTCTCGACGAGAGAGACGAAGCATTCGGTCAGAAGGAAGGGAGAGGAGTGAGGGGGCGTTAGGGAGGAATGAAGAAAAGGGAAAAAGAAAGAGAAAAATGGAAGGCGAAGAGAGTCTCAGAGAGGGAAGTCGAGGAGGCACGTCATCGGCGCTCGAATTCGCCGCGGCACGACGCGGCTCGGCGCGCATGCGTATTAATTCATCCCTCGCGAGACGTAAATCATCACCCACCGCGCCCACGCGCGCCGATAATGGATTTCGTCGCTCGCTCGTGAACGCATCATTCCGGTCCCGCAAATGATACGGTCCGCACGCGGTAGTTAGCGGCCGAGGTTGGGCCGGTCGCGCCGCTCGGCCTTTAACCGCTCCGGGGCCTTCCACCGGCACCAGAGGTTGCGGGGCGCAGCGTGCGTGTACTTTCTCCGCTGTTAATGAGGGAAACGAAGGGCGCGCAAGAAGGCAGGAAGGAAGAGCAAGAGGCACGGTCGCTTTCATTAACGGGGGAACCATGCTCGTGGGATGAGAACGCGAGCGCGTTGATCAAATATCCTTGTCGCTCCGCGGCGAGGAAGGGCAGGGGGAGGCGACCGGGTAGTGGCGGAATGCGTGCTCGGTCGGAAGGTCGTTCGTTTTATATTTTGCTTTCCGGCGCTCTTTCCCCGGCGCGCGGAAGATCTGTGAACGTCGCGGGACAGAGGTGTGGCCCCGACCTTTTCTCCTTTTTGCCCCGTGCGTCGGGCTACCTCCGCCCCCGCGCCCGCGCCCGTGTAGATTTATCTCCGCGGCTAAACGAAATACGAAGTTCGCCGGTGTTTGACCGCCAGGCACACTGGTTAAGGATGGTGCTTGCCCTCGAAATGTGACGGCGGACTTTGCACGCGGGTCAGTGGGGTGTTGTAGCGCGCGCGCGCGCGCCCCCTCTCGATGAGACGTCAGAGCGGACAAACGCGCTTTCCGGATTGCATATGAAAGTATTTTCTACAGAGAGCTTTATTCTATAGAGATAATTATGATGAAAAAAAGGAGGAAAGTGTACACTGAAAGAAATTATTCGATAAGAATTAACAAATGGATATTTCCGCTCGATATATCGATGCATTTTTGTATACGGTTCACCCGATGATATATCGGTTCATAATTTTTTGATTGATTTGTCTGATGAAATGCTATTATAATCGGAAATATTCAATTAAATTTAATCGGATATCCTCATCGGATATAAAAATTCATCGGTATTTTGATCAGAAATATCCGTTTGTTAATTTTTTATCGAATAATTTCTCTCAGTGTAGAGAAATAAACGTGATATATTTTTCATTGTATATTATATTAAAATATTATATTATGGATGCCAAGATTTTTTAAATATTATATTGAATCCTCTCGCGCATGACACGCATGACACGCATGACACGCATGTTTCGAACATCTTAATCTGGCATGAGGGAGTTTCCGTCCTTATTTATTTATATTCTGCAAACGTGCTAATAAAAATTTTTAAGATATTATAAGTATATCTTCAAGTCTAGAATAGAATTATCGAAAAATGATAGCAAATATTTGTTTAAGTACTTCATTTTATTGCAAATATAAAGAGAAACGAGATGAAAACGCGAGTTTACAAAAAATTTGTAATTTTTCTGAAAATGAATTTAATTAACACTCGAAGATTTTCTTGTCAATATTTAAATCTTTAAAAAAAAATTAAATATTTCAATTTGTCAAAAAATATAATTACACTAAAATGTTATATTTTTCAATTAAAAGGCGAATAAAATCACCAATAGCTTCAAGTTTTTGCGATATTAATTTATTATGCAGATTTTATTAAAATTATTACAGAAATAAACTATACCTGAATTTTTTTTTTTATGATTAAAGCTTAACGGTGTAGAAATCTTGACTACGTATAATGTAGCCAAAAATAAATATTTGCACAAAACTTTTCTTATATATTATATTTGATGCGTAAAAAACCGAAATATAATGAAAAATTATCTTTATTTTTTATCTTTATTTTACACTTTAATAGTTCTCTTAATCTGACATACTGAGATCAAGAACATATTAACTTTGTTTTTTTGTTACACTACAAGCAATGAAATGGCTCCAGCGTTTAAATTTCATATTCCCACCTACTTTTTTTTAATATATAAATTAAACGTCCTCATTGTTCACTAGTTTAATTAAAAATTAGAAATCAGATAACTCCAGTGTGCCAGATTAGGTGCTTAAAGTATTATTGTACTGTATATTTTTTTACACGTTATTATATTGTATTTCACGGAGCAGAGGGGCAACGATAATGATCTTAACATTTCGCATAACGAAGCTTAATTCCCCCGTCATTACTAGCCCTCGAATGACTGAGCGCTACACGATGGTTATCGAGCCGTGTCCGTCTTCTAAGAACGAGCCCTAGCGAGCGCGCTTTGCAAATCACGGAGGAGGATCCTATGCAAAGCGGCTAACCGGTTCCGTGAGTCCCAAATCGACGTGGAGAAGGACCCGCGCCCTTCTTTGTCGACCCTCCTCTTTCGACTCTGTCAATGTGACAACGTGCTGTGCCGTCGCGCAGCATGCGGCGTCGCGTTTTACACCCCGCTGATCCGCATTTTGTGAACTGCGACGCATTTTAGAGGCAGGAGACATCTTTACCGTGGCAACGCGAAGAAGAATTTGTTTCGTGTCGTGTCCCAATGTATTCATCTTTTTTCCTCGCGTTTTCGTACTGTCTTCGTCGGTTGCGATTTCAAAAAATTAACAAACTTTATATAATATTTATGCCATATAAAATTGTAACATTAACAACGCGTTTAATGTTTGACTAAACCTTCATCATTATATCGATCTTTTTATTCTACTGCGACGGCATGAGTGTCTCAAACAAATTTTAAATCGACTGTTAGTTTCACATTAATTGTCATATTAAGGTTAATTGATATCGTCGTCTGAACAATAGCGAGTCGTAATTTTATTAATGCATCAATTACTTTATTAAATTTTCTAAATAAATTAGTATTGAAAACAGTGCGAGACACTCTCAATTATTAAATATTATTTAGAATTAATCAACGCGAAGCAATCACACGGTAAAGCACATTTTGCATTTGTGTACAGAGAGAATATTACTGTTTTTTTTTTCATACACACAAATTCTTTTACATTTTACTATTTTATTATTTTAGTAGCTCAGGAATAGATTGTTAGTAAAGTCTATCTTGCTAAGAAACATGATTCTCAAATTTCTTTAAAAACGTAGTAGATTAGTTTTAACAGTACGTTTCAATTTCTAAAATATAAGTAGCGTATATGAAATAAAAGAATAGTGAGTTACTGCAGAATGTCGATTTCTTCCTCGGTTACAAGGTCTTATTGTTATTTTTACTATAAAATTCTCACTCTGTATGTTAAAAATCGATTCGTGTAGAAATTTTTGTGCTAAATTTTTAACATGTCGGTGTGTTAATTTAACACATTGTTGTTATGTTATTTTGCATGTGTGACTATTCTGCATTCAATTGCTATTTACTATACCTGCGTGTTAAAAAAATAACATAATTCAAATGTAACATATATTCCCGATGACACATTTTACATGTAAAATGTGCGGATAAATTATGTTATTCGTCAACAGAAAAACTTCCTTGTGTTAAATTCATATAAATATTAGGGTGGATAAATTGGGATGTATGAAATATGTTAAATTCAACACAAAATGACAACGCAATACGACGAATTTAGTCATTTCCACATTCGTGTTCTAAATAAGATCGCTAATATGTATATATATATTCGACAACAAAGAAGACAGAGAACTAAATTGATAGTAAATGACGCCATAGTGCGAACAAATGATTTGTTACTTTCGATTTGCTGTTCTAAGCAACACATCTATAATGAAGACACAGCCTAACCTAAATAGACGAGAACAAATGTGATTTGTTTCGCTGACAATGTGTGTTTGTTGAAGTGACAGATGATGAGAAATGATTGGCAACGGTAGCTGTTCCATCTGTTTCCCTAACGATCATCAGACAGCAAACATGCTTTTGTTCTGATAGCTTTTTCTCGGCAAGATCAGACAGAGTTTAAACGCTGCGATTGTCGCAGAACACAGCGTGCATTTTCCATCGCGCAATTTAGCCGGGATTAGAAAGTACGACGATGAATATTAATAAATATTATCTCTAAAGCGTGCTCGTATACATTGCAGTATAGATGCCGTAACAGCGCGTTCCCACAGTATTTCCGCGAGGATTAACACTTCTCCGGCCGAGAGCGGCTGAACATTGCGGATTGGATACGAGCGCCGCAAAAATCTCAATTGCCTTTATGATCGCTAACGCGCGCGCTACTCATTAGACAAATGTTTATGCAATGGAAGGTCGTAAACGGGGCACCGCGTTGCCGTATATCACTGAACAAAGGTTGAGTTGTCGAGTAACGGGGACGAATTGCAAGAGATCCTTCAGCGTTCAGCGCAGACAGATCGTTACGTAACGTAGGAGTGGTACCAGTTGTGCGGAATCACCGTTAAAATCGTACACGGCCGACATTATTATTGCGATCGTTTCGACGAGTCGCGGAAACAAAGCGTCGATTCGCGCAAGCGCGCGACGTTGTAATTAAGAAATTGCCGCGGCAATCGGCGGTCGTCTGAGCACGCATACATTATCCCCTCGCCTCCCTGCGAATAATTTACACTTGTTGAGAGAGTGACAAATAAATGCGGACGTTGAATGAGGAAGTTTAATGCGAGGCAGTAATAAACATAACGTAGTGCCATAAGATAGTAATAAAACACAGGGTAATTGTACGTTGCGCAGCTAAATTTACTCGCAACGCGCGATACGTTACGACGCATTACTTCGTTCACTTTATCATTGTTGCGTTATTGTTGCGCTGTTATCGCGTTGTTAGCGTCCTGCCGTTACATCCTTGTATTATTGTCTCGTTATATATCACGACATACCAGATTTTTCTCATTTACCGTACGCTGCAAACAGTTTTGCGTTAAATTCGACACATTTCGCATATCCAAATTCGCCCACTCTAATTTTTGGTTTAATTTAACATAAAGAAAATATTTTAAAAATTACCCAACTTACTATATATTTTATGTATAAAATATATCACCAAGAATATATATATTGAATATATGTTGAATATAAATTGTTATTTAGCCATTAAAAATGGCGAACTCGATGCGAAATAGCTAAAAAATTGACGCTAAAAAATTGACACTCTAGGATTTACTTATCAGTATTTGAACCTTTAAGAAAAAAATATTATATACTTCAATTTATCAAAAAGTGTAATGGTTTTGCGAAGATGTAAAATTTTTTCAGTCAAGAAGCAAATAAAATCACTAATAGTTTCAAGTTTTTGCGCGAAAATTAATCTACTATAATGCGGATTTTATTAAAATTATTTTACTAATATTGATTTATATTTTTATTATTATACAACAACAAGAAAATAACAGCGACGATATATTAAATTAACACACTAGTTAGTTAAAAATTCGACACAAAAATTTCTGCACGGGTTGGTTTCAACACAAATACAAAATGTTTTTTACCGTATATAGCTGTGGTTATTTATTTACTTATACTCCGTTACGAAAGCAGGATTTATCGAAACTTTGTTACGAACGCGTCGAATAATTTGATAATACAATAACTTTCCAGAATGAAGACTTAGCGCACGATCATAATGCCGCATAATTTATTCGTTTTCGACGTCCGATGGGAATAAACGTCGCTCGGAGAACAGTTGTTGCAATTTACGCAGCTATGTCTATATACGTCCGCCCAGTACGTGTGGAAATTATCTTTGGCGCCAGTTCGCGCCACTGGATTACCCACGATATGTGGAAACAATAACACATTCGCTGGACCATGACCTACTCCAGTGGTATGCCACGATTTATCATCGATCGCCGATCGATATATGACGACGTTGCTCGAACAAGCAATAAACTCGCTCGAGAATTCGATTTGTTACAATAAACTATCTAAACTGAGCGTACATGATCAAAGACGCGCATAGGATATGCATATGCGTTACGGTGCTCTGTTTTTCGTGAATATTATACCAAAAGAAACGATCGAAAATCTCACAAGTGGTTTGGAAAACATTAAAAATAGAAATTACAGGTAGCACGCTAGCCTCAGGGAACACTTAAAAAGTGTCAACTTCAGTTGCAAATGTCTCAGTTCTCGAGTGGTCAATCTTTTTTCTAATGACACAGTTAGTTGGATAACAGTTCCCTGTATATGTACTGCAAGTCTCATCAAATTCTCACGAAACTCGCTTCATGATGCAACTACTTTAGTCGAGAATTTCCGCCTGAGCGGAGATTACAAATTTATCTCGTTCTTTCCGAACCTTCTTCTTCAGAATTTAGCCTATAGGACAATGCAGCATAGTACCCTGCAGCTTTTTCTTTTATCCTCCGCTCAATAAAAGTGGAGTTCTACGATGTCACGCTACATATACCTCCGTCGTCGACTATCGTGGATAAACTCGTGGGGTAAGAAGTCGCGAATGCTTCCGCTACATTTAACGCGACTCGTGCGCTGGTATTTTTCTCTCGTCAAGGGAAGAAAATACATCACTATTGCTTCCTGAACGTGTCCATCTTCCGGTCCGCGGTCGTCGAGCGAAGGAGACGCTGGCGTATTTTCGTCGCAGAATTTCAAACGGGAAACGAGCGTCACACCTGACCATGCCTACCTATCTGCTTAAAAATTGCGGCGGCAGGTGAGGGAAAAAATGTATTTCGGGTGCCTATACTTGACCCGAATCCATGAACAATCGCACATTTCGGATTGTGGGACACGGACGCGATGCGCGTTCTCTCACGAAAACGTCCTGTCCTTCGACTTCGATCTGTCGCATAAAGCTTCGTGGCACTTTTTACGCCTCGGCTCCACTCGAGGCTTCTTCTAATGCTTGACCCACTTTGATACTGACGTCAAAAGCGCCGCATAAATTACGTTTCGAATCTTAACGCCGCCGTCTCCGCCGCCTCCGCGCTCCAGGAACGCTACGCTCCAAGCTAGTAACTTAAGGCAGTTGTTTCGCGACAATATTGCTAGAAAGTTATGTTAAGTAATGATCAACACGAAGGAGCTCTGCAAATCAGTTCTAAATGTTTATAAATATGATGTACACATAGTTGTGATGTTATAACAAGAGAATATCAGTCAAAGAGTGCTATCCAATTGTTTTCGGACAAAAATTATGGATCCATCCTGGACTTGAATTAAAACTTTTGGCATTGTGATTGCAAATATGTAAGTGGACTAGATGGGCGGACTTTTCATTTGCTTAACCTTTTCTATTTTGTTTCGGATTTTTACTGCCTATTGAGCAATCATTGGGTCACAATATATCGCTGGAGAGTCCACGAACGAGATTCGAGAGTCGGAGATGCTATGAGAATGTTGAAATGAAATTGCGTGCGGAGATAGAAATAGTTTAAGAAAGATGAAATTTAATTGGGATTTATACCGAGCGTTTAATCTGTTGAGCAGGCATACAAACTGGATTGAACGCTGAGAAACGCTCGGCAGTTGAGCGAAAAAGTACGAGCAAAAAGGAAAGAAAGAAAAAAAACGTATGTTGTCGATACTTTGAAATCGGATGACGGCATCCTGACGCGCGCCGTCTCACATTAATCAACGATGCGTGAGGATACTTTTAATTTGAAAAAAATGGGCCCCGCATGCAGTAACGAGCCACGGCTGTCGAACGAACCGCCGCATCGACGTGGGCCATTTAATTAATGTCCATCCCGCGGGGATCAATGAAAACCCACGAGGCAAACGGAACTACCGAGCGAAACAAGATTAACGCCGGCTAAGTCTGGAGACTCGCTCTCGTATTTGCATATGTCGCCGTAATGGCGTTTCTATAGCCGCGCCTTTCGGGCGCTTTTCATTACCTTCGCGCGAGGTATAGCAGTCGCCCATCGCAAGTCGACCAATTTTGCTGGAACTTTGTAGATGGAACCGAAAAATAGGAACGTAAACAGAAACACTCCGATTGCGTCATGTTTTGTCTTCTGAAGCAGGATTAAACGTCCAGTAGTCAGCACTCTGCCTGTTTCTAGCAGTCTTGCGCGGACTTTTCTCCAAATATTAAAAAATATAAAGATTTAAGTTGAAACTAAAAAAACTAGAAAATGGTTTCGGATTTTGAACATCTTTTGTGTACAGTAACTACAAGAAATGCGTTACATCTTGATTAGGATCCCAAATAGTTTTTAGTTAGACAAAAATTAACACAGCTGTCCAAGTAAAATTGCTCAAAAACTACATTAAATTTCTATCAGGGACGTTTTATACTACCATACGAGTTCATGCGAATTGACGTTTCTCTCTGATAAGACCTTTGCAGTCTAAGTCTTATGAAATATAACTCATTTGGATATAGTATTGATTATTGACACATTACACGTAACGTTTGAGCAGCATAATTCCCGCAAATATTGAAACGCGTGTCCGAGCTGCGCGAGATTAAATCTTCACGTCTTTTATTCTCACGGTGTTAATCATTGCGAACGCGCGAGTCTCCTTACTCATCTGCTTGCACCTCCGCGAGGGCACGCGACAGAAATTTACTATGGAATAATGCCGCTTTGCGGTAGGTCGCTACTCTCAACTTCCAACTGCCTTCCGCGCAAAGCGACACGTAGGTGTGTCACCTCGCGCGGGACGGAAGCCTACCGCTCGTTTTTCGCCAGTAAGCTGTATACCTTCCAACTCGATCGCTACTGTTACATGGGTCAAGCGGCTTCCACACCGAGAAGTTCACTCGAATCTTCAAACTCCCTGATTTAACCCGTTAATTAATTCAGGCTAACTTAGCGATCCGCAGCTACTTCTCCTGTGTCTCAAGCGTTTACTTGAACCCTTCAGTAGAATACAAGTAAACCTACCTAAAAATTACGCTCCGATTTCTCCCTAATTTGGCACAAATGTAGAAATACAAAAA
Source organism: Odontomachus brunneus (assembly GCF_010583005.1). Lineage (NCBI taxonomy): Eukaryota > Metazoa > Arthropoda > Insecta > Hymenoptera > Formicidae > Odontomachus > Odontomachus brunneus. The sequence continues at coordinate 905,352 of NW_022639556.1, read as the reverse complement.
ATATTTAGGTCGTATTTTTTTCATTTTAGCCCACTTTGAGTTTCACGAGCAGTTTATAGCTTTTTAATGTTCTCACTCCTATCATCAACAAGTACAACAAAAATGCATAGGAAATAAAATTGAATACAAGATATAGTTAAATAATTTTAACAAAATCGGCATAGCTGAGATACGAAATATTCTAGATTTCTTTAGCCAAGATTCCAACCGAAATATTTTAAATCTGTGCAAATCTAGTAACTAAAACTACTTAGGATCCCAATCAAGATGTAATGCCTTTTTTTACAGTTACTGTGCACATGAGATGCACAAAATCTGAGCCCATTTACTCAACGAAAATAGAGTGGAAAGTTAACAACACGAATTCATATATTCAACTTATTAATAATCAAGTCTTCTGCTCATATATTTGTCCTAGTAATACTTCATTTTCTGTATACGCTTTCTGATTAAAAAATTCTCATGTTATTGAAAGTTAAATAAAAAATTTAGAATGGTTCATATCTCAGCTATGTCGATTTTGTTAAAATTTTAATTAATTTCTTTTATTCTCGCGTTTCCGCGGCTTCGATTCCGCGCATTATTCGCATGATGCGGAAGGGATATATTTTTAACGTTTATATAGATACTTTATCTCATTATAATTCGCCCACGCATCCACGGCGACTGTGTTAGTTGCCGTAACGATCTCCGCGCCGGTGAAGGCGAACTTCTCTTCCTCATCCGCTTCCTCATCTCCTTGTTCTTCGTGTTCGCTTGCATCCTCCTCGCTCGCGAATTTTTACACGCCCTTTGGATTACATTTCTGCCATACTTCTCGTTTACTATTTTTCCGCTGCGCAAACCCACACCCACACTTCTTCCTTATCTTCTTCCTCGTGAGATCTTTTTTTTCACGTATTACAATATGCGCCCAATGAGACGCCAGCAGGTTATACGCGATTTCAGGTAAATGTATCCATATCTGAACACGTATTTAACTATAAGCGTTCTTATTGATTTGGTCTTTATAAATAAATACGAGTTTTTAAACTTTTATAACATATAGAAGATGTATATACGTACAAGGCGTCTCAGAATAATCTTCAAAGCTCTCGTAAAAGCATATTATGAATTAAAGTAAACATAAAAGTTCTATATTATTTTAGGATATTCGCAATAATTATCGAGGTATTAATTAAAAAAGATTTGTGAATGATAACGTGAGATAAATGAGCTGTAGTAGCGACGTCTGCCATTGTATGCTTGTACATTAGGCCAAACTATACAAAAAAGTCCTCTGTCTTTTTCCTAGTAACTTTGTAGATCTTTAGTTATTAATTATTAGTTAATAATCAGTTATTAATTAGATAACATTAATATATTATCGAGAACAATTATCCGCCAATCTTCTTTAATTAATAATTAAAAATTTACAAAGTTATTAGAAAAATAATAGAGGATTTTTCTGTTCAGTTTGACCTAATCTACATAATGGTAGAAGTCGCCACTACAGCTTATCTACCATATCTCGCGTAATCATTCACTAATCTTCTTTAATTAATATTTCGATAATTATTGCGAATATCACAAAACGGTGTAGGACTTTTATGTTCACTTCAATCCATACTACCTCCATGAGAACTTTCGAGTTATTTTAGTATATCCTGCATATGTATGAACAAAATAGAATGTCTGTCTGTATATTCCCTATTAATTTCTAAACCCTTTGACCGACTTTGATCAAATTTTGCATAATTACTCTCTAGAAACCTACGATAAATACAGGCTACCGTGAAACCTGGATACCCTACCCTTTCGCCCGGTTTCATCCCCTTGGTACTTAAATATATATGCTCAAAGAACATTACCTCATCCTTAGTGGAATTCTCTGAATTTTAAAGCATTTTACTATTATATAGTCGAAAGAAGATTCTTCTAAAATGAAAAAAAGAGATGTTCTAACATTCCAAAGAAAGAAAAAAGAATAGTTGCAAGATGCTGTTTCTTATAATCCTATATTCTAAGCGAAAACTTTTATCGAAATAGTCTTCCTCTTCTAGTGTTCAGTAAATTAGAACAGTATTCTTTTTATATAAAATGATTTTAGAACAGTATTCTTATTCTAATGAAAATGAATAATAGCATACTTATAATATCTTCCTTTTGCCTTTAGAAGAATTCTTTTAAAGCCATACACAAGAGGATTCTATAAAAAATGAGATGATATTTTTTGGCTTAGAGATTTTTCTCGTTCTTTTCTCTTTGAAAGATAAACTGTCGGCTCCAGTAGCAAGATGATGTATTAATGACATATTAATAACGTATAAGTGATGTCTCTAACGTCAATAACACGTTATTTTATATTATCATGTTTGCCGCAGGAGGAATTTTGCGAGCGATAACGACGCGGCGGCGTTTCATATTATATGTTCGAGAGAGAGAGACAAACGCGATCTCGAGAGAAAGGCGAGCACATCCTAAACATCCTTTTCGTGCGACTTGGGATCTGAACGCAATTGGTAGGCACTTAGGAGCGAGACGGTTCATTTGCATGTCTATAAGTGGCATACGTGAATACGTACATGAATACATACATGAACGCATGGCTACTTACGTAAATTCGTGTCGTCGACCTCGCGTGACTTCCCGTAGCTCAGTTTCATCGCTTTTTTCCCCTTGAACGAGCATCACAATGATGTCGTTGTTGTCGCGTTGCATTTGACTTCGAAACGCGCTTGCGAAACGACTGAATCTACAAATGGCAGGGTTTCCGAATCGTTGCTTTTTACCAGTCTCGTGTAAACACACAGACGTCATGCCCAAATACCCAAATCTCAAAACTCACACTGTTTGATCTGATCTAAAAGTTAGACTGTACATATTTGAACACTCGACTCCCCAGGCGTTTGAAATGTTTGAGAGAGGGAGCTCGAATTTTTCACCTCTCAAATTAAGAAAAACAAACGAATGAGTGGCTGTGTAGAGACGCGCCATAAATTCGATAGATGAAATACGAGCGTTACGCGCTGTTAGCGCGACTAATGGCGTTCTAAGAGCCGCAGATTAATCGAAGAGCGAACTAAAAGGTGCATCGATTCAACTACCGGCGCTGCCGCGCGCCGCGGGTGAGATACTCTCCGACACGGAGGCGGAAAATAAAGACATCGGCCGTTCATTCGCGAGGACTACCCGCTGCTAAGGGAATCGATAAATCCGCCGCAGCGATATCGATACTGATGGCTACCCACGTTTTATCGCCCCGCGGATATGCGATCCCGCCCGGCGCTCGATTATGAATTCTCGTCCTTCTCGTCTCAGCGGGGCGACCGACTTTCCAGGAGACGCTTTTCTCGTCCTCCGGCCGATTTTTCTCCGACAAATCTCGCGTGTGCTTCCTGCATCGTGCTCTTTCTTTCCAGTCAATTTCGAGAATCGTTTCTTGCAAATGTTTTGATTGCATTTACAAAGGTGAAGCCATTGAATAATGGCGAGGAGGCTTCTTAGGGGAGACTGGGCCATGTATTTTAAAATTTCAAAGTTACAATTTCAAAGTAACTAATTGTTTTATAAACATATAGATATATAATAGAAAGAACCTTCTTCTTTATGTATTAATACCTACCACGACTCAGTTAACTGTATATTTTGTTTTGTAATAATCAAAATACGAACATGCAACAACATAGCCAACTTGTCCTGATATCGTATTCAGTTACCCAGTAACGCAAAGTAAAGAAGGCCACGTATAAAATATGTATTTTGATTAATAGTCCTAGAGTATCCACGAGAGACTTCCACAGCCGTCCTGCCCTTAATTATGGTTCAACTTTACCTTGTCCACCCATATGTTCTATTTCAATCATTTTATGAATGAAAATCGTATTTATTACCAGAATATATTATACACTTGCAATTTCATTCTATCTAGTAACACATCGCTTAATTTTATTCAGTCATGATGGAGAATATTAATATAAAATTTTGAGAAGCTCGAAAATTTACTTTACTATTATCAAATAAGCTGTTTCTATTTCTTAACTGTAATATTATTCTAATTTTAATGAAACTCAAGAAGAAATATTTATGCTATAAAAGGACCATTTCGCAATTTTTGTATTCACTATTACTCTCAAGATAAATACAAAAAAAAGCAAATGAGCAACATATCCTTGAGGCCATACAGCCTCTTCTATTTTTTGCATATCGTCTTCACTTCGAATGTAAATATTAATTTGTAATTTTGCTAATTTATTATTTCTCTGCAATTTTTCCGTAATTAATGCTAATTCATGATTCTATAATTTTGCAGAAATCGAGGCGCAAGAGGCATGCAAATGGCTAAGAGCCGCCGGATTCCCGCAATACGCGCAGATGTACGAAGGTGAGTAATCCTTACGATAAACGTCTGAAGAGAATAAGCAATTATAAGGTTATTCAAGAACTCTTGATCCGGTCAAAATCCCTTCAAATTGCTCCGAGATTGGTACACCGAACAGTTACCCGAGAACTGAAAGGAACCAATTTGAGATGAAATCTAAATCACTCGAAACGCCCGAGGACTCGAATGTCCTGGAAGTGGATAATGGCAGTTAAATGAGGTGCAAGGTGACCTTTGTTATTCTCAGTATTTCTAATTTATATTCTCGAGAGAAAGATAAATTGCGTGTGTATGATTCCTCATTCTGAATTGTCTTGTTTAATGTCAGTCGGCGATAAAAATGACGCTGTCAATTAAATCAATAAGCGTCACAGATAACGTTGCAGTCCAAATCGCCGAGTTTTATAATAGTCTTGTAAAAAAAGTCTTGTAATAGTTAAGAAATGCTTCTGGTTGAACATTTCAATGCGATATTTGATATAATTAGTATCAAATATAGTAATAGTTACCAACCATCTGGTAATAATTATAACATAATTAGCAAAATAAATTCTTCATTTAGTTGAACCAATTAAATGGTTCGGTAAATAATGTAAGTAATAATTCCTAAATATTGAGACTATTACCAAAATGTTTGGTCACATTTCATGCATTTATCATATAATACGATAAGTATCACTAAACAATATGGTTCTTTTTAATAAATTGTTTGTTGATACGTACGACAAGTTGGTAACAGTCATCAAGTCTTAGCAACAGATACCACAAGTCTTGCTAAGTTTATTTGTTAATACTTGTCAAATTATCATATTTACCTGCTTAGTTGAAACTATTTCACCAAAGCATCTGGGTAACTATTACTACCCAGGTTTGATGGTTATTAATCTTTTTTTTCGGTGCACAATATACAGACGGTCAATGCAACCATGTTTGAGTATCGCGATACGGTTACACTGAGAGAAGGATTTAGTAAATATTATCAAAATTTGGTTACTATTATTAAAAGGTAGACGTAAATATAGCGGGCCAAAGCTATAGCAATATTTATTAATTAATTTAGCTCTGTAAAATAAATTATTTATTTGACAGAAGTAAAATTTATTTGCTTCCAGAATATATTTGGTAAATAAAACTTATTGAATAGTTGAGCAAAATAAGCGATTTTGTAATAGTTACAAAATTTTTGGTAGGTTCAACCAACCATCTATAATAATAGATATTGAAACGATGTAATAGCTGCAAATGAATGAATTTTTCGTTGTGCTGCAACAAAACATACTTATACTGGTAACAAAATAGGACTCGTACCTATTGAATCTTTTATTACATAGGATATAACAATTTCATAACAATTATCAAATATCTGTTCATAACTGTAATATATTTCATATTAAATATTTAACATTAAGTAACTATTACTAAATTATTTAATTGATGTTACTGTAAATGCAATTACATCATACTCCCGATCTATTAAATATTTGGTAATTATTATCATATTTAGTATTAGTTACTAAGGATTCAACGAATTTCTGTAACTAAATGCAGTTTGTTATAGTTACCAGTCTTTTCTCTCAGTGTAGTCTCGCGCATGGCGAAATAAGCACGCGGTTTCTCTGGCGCATCGGTGGCAGCTTAGCGCCAAGACACAGCGGAAGGCGGAACGGTAACGAGCGACACGTAGGCAGACGCGGATCGGATCGAGCCGCGGTCTCGGGCCTCGAGAGAGTAAATTATTAAGAGGGCGCCTTGATGCGCCTGGACATGTTAATACGGCTCATAATGTGGGCTCTTTGTCGCGCGGCGCCTGCCAACAATGCGTTCGTTATTGCGGTACCGCTGCATTGTTGCAGCTGCATTTGCGCCGCGGATGCAGTCTTACCGCGCCATTAGCGAGCCATTGTTTCACGCTCCTCGTAGCCGCGCAGGAGGAGACTCGCGAAGGACTCGGGCGTCCTGGACCGATGGTCAGACAGCTCCCTTGCCCGGGTCGCTCGGATATCAATTTTCTGTGTCTTTTCTGTTGGTTTGATACAACGCTTTCTTGGAGTAACAAGTATATGTGTAGTCGAGATGGGACAAATTTTATTCCCGCGGGCCCACCATGGACCACCCAGTAGTTTGACGTTCGCTGTTTACCCAGAGGAGTCGCAAAAGCGTGAAACATTACCCTGTCGCGTCTCTTGTAAAGGCTTCCTTCGCGCGCACTGTGATTAATCGCGTCGCGAGAGCGCTCTCCGCAATGATATATGTATGTAGCGCAACCCTGTGAACTGCTGACGGAAAGTTGTGTGAAAATTTCATTTATCAGGTCGCGTTGCGTACAGCCCAATCTGAGTAAAATATCAGAAGTTTAACGATTTCATTCCGTCGGGGATGGATATCTCCGGTGACATAAATCTCGTCTTACATTGTGGCGTCTGGCCAGGAGGTGGTTAGATCCGCGTAGTAGATGTAAATCAGCGTGGCTAGGTGTAGTGAAAAATCACAGGGGACATTAATCACCGTCCGGCGGTGTCCGGGTGAATATTATTCCCGCATTAGCTCTTGAAATTGAAGAAAGACCTGGAATTACTCGCCGCGCCAAGGACGTTAATGACTGCTGAACACGAGGTATTAGTCCTTTCCCTATGTACACCCGGCTTAATGCCTGCGTGCGCGCTCTCAGCGGGTCCACGTAACTTCGTTTTACCTCCTGTCTGATACGCGTGTGTGCGTGCCAAGAAGAATACCGCGAAGCCTCGCGCCAGATTTACGGGGCGATTTACGATTTTAAATCCTTGTGTAGTCCGCCAAAGTTATTTCTGCGGTGAACTTCTTTGACTACATGGAGAAAAAAATTTCTTTGCATTTCATAAATTGCATCCAAACAAATTTAGTCATTTGATGATGGTTCAAGGAAACTACTGTTTCAATCGACAAGTACGATTGTTTGGCTTTCTAAATAATTTTATTGTTTGATCCGAATGGTTTGTCGAGTCGAAATTTTAGCTCTAAAGTAAAAATATCAATGCTTGGATACGTACCTCACCTTGAACGTTGTTATTGTTTTGGTCTTTAACCCTTCGTATACTTATTTTTTCAACCTTCGCGTATACACTGGGTAGTTGCCACTCATGGCAATTTTCAAACAGCTGTATCTTTTAAAATATTTTTGCTAAAATTCTGAAGAAATTCATGGATTAACTTTAATGTTTATAGAAAGTATTTATATACTTTTGGCATTAAAATTTAAGAAATTTCATATTAAAAAAAATTATTATATTAGAATTAAAGAAATTTCATATTAAAAAAAATTATTATATTTCGCGATTTAAAAAAAAGTGAGTTTTTGCAAAAAAATTTGTAACTTGTAATTTTTATTATTTTTAAATAAAAATTTAGCATTTTATTGTTGATATGTTTATCCTTAAGGAAAAAATTAAGTAAATCATCTCTGAAAAAAGTTCTAAAAGAAGTCATATTTTCTTATTTGAAAAATATTTTATTTTGGTATAAGTAAACAGGTTATTAGTGCTCACACCGAAGAAATATTTACTATATATATTTCTCAGACCCTTTTCTCTTAATGTAATAGCTTTAAATTCAGGGAAACGCTCGCAACACGCTAAGACTGAATGGAAGACGGGATTTAACGAAATCGCGATGTATTATTTAAGCGCAACTAGAGTCACCGGACTTTTCGACTCGCTAATAACTTGGCGTTACGCGTAACTGCAATTTGCAAGTTTAATAAGTTAGCTCCATTATAACTGTAAATTTATGTGCCTCCGGTCACGCCATCGGTACACGGGAGAGCGAGATGCACGCGCGCTCGCGTTTTTCCCGCAGCTGCAAGAAATCAGGCTCGCTTTGCACACACACACACACACACGCGTGCGAACGTGAAAAATAAAATTTCCCCGTCGACAACACATTGGCGTATCGCGCACTCCGACTTCTTCCCGTGGTCGCATTAAACGACGCGATCGGTGATCCCTTTTATTCCCGTATCTCGAAATAACACGATGATCGTACAAAGGATCGTTCTCAAAACTTCTCATTTTCCATGTTTTTCCGTGCTTTCATCCACCAAGGGAAGCGCGCGCGCTATCGGAGCTGTCACGCCTCTGAAAAGCCGTGAACACCGGAAAAACTCGGGGATTTCTCTCTTCGCCGTAATGCCGTAATGCATCGAGTAGATAACCGGGATATTTTAATAAGCTAATTCGGGACGGAGTCCATACAATATTCCTAGATTTTGCATTCATTTGGAATCTCGTCAAATACAGCTTTTATGTGACAGAGAGAGCATCTCTATCTCTCTTTATGTGTGTGCATAAAGTAATATAATAAAATGCTACTGATAACGAAAGATACTTCTTAAGATGTAGAATTCAATAAGGGGTGGAATCAATCGGGGGTTGCTTCAAAATAAATGCAAAATAAAAATTTTTTAGTGATATAATTTATATATATAATTCGGATCTTTCTATTTATGTCCTTATTTTTCTTTTTTTGTGATCTTACTGACTTAATATGAAGCTAACAGCGCCACTATTTTTTTCCAAAACGGTACGAGATATAAAGTTCTTTTTGTGGTACAAATTAGTACAAAATAAGCGTATAAAATAAGTAGTACTAAATATGTAGTATGTTTAATTCTGATTTGGTCCTGTTAGCTTTAAAGAGGACATTTTTTCCGACCTCGCAGTAGCAGCAGCTACATGCAAATAAATTGGCCGCACATACGTATTTCGCAGCGACCGCGTAAGCTGCTTGCTTGCTACGTGGTGATGTCCAACGTCACGTAAAACTCGACGGGGAAATTTTATGGACATGTCGCGTCGACGCGTCCATAAGCAATTTTCATCGCTGTTCAGTCAGCGATGTTCATAAGTACTGATCCTTTCGCGTCTGGAGTTTAATCCTATTATACAATGTCTGTACATAATGTGATATAAAATCCGTGTAGGAAGTTTTTAGTCTGAATTTTGTCCAAAATATTTATGGCAGCTTTAATTATTTCGTTGAGATTCTGCTTATGGGTATCCCATTTTAATTGCATACTTCAAGTATCTCAAAAATAAAATATTACAGCGAAAAATATGTTAAACAAAAGTTGTATGGTTTCATGGAGAAAGGAATGTAGTAATATATTCACTTGATCATGAAATGATTTTGGAAAAATCTATCAAAGTCAACTTTAATTTTTTGAATGCAATTATATGGATTTTCTAATTAAAATAAATTCCTCTGGTTGCGCGTATTATAATGTCGGGGTAAAATTATCGAAAAATTAATATTTTCCGAGAAATTCCCCTAAATTTTATCTAGATAGTTTACAGTATAAGATATAAAATTTCACATTTTATTCAGACATTTTTCAGTACAAGATATAAAACATTTCATGAAATATTCACTTTTCGATAACCGAGAAATTTCATCTAGATTTTATTTGATACTTATACAATATAAGATATAAAATTTCACATTTTACTCAGACACTTTTCACTACAAGATATAAAACATTTCATGAAATATTCACTTTTCGATAACCTCCAGTTAAACATACTTGTACGTAGAATTATGAGAGAAATCGATCAGTAATATTAAAACTTGCGCACTGATGCATTAATAAATCAGCAAAATGAAACGGAACTTTTATTTAAAGTTTCTCTGTTTCTTTTTACAATGATTGATTTCACTTGTCATTCTACGTAGAAAAGTATTAAAGTGAGATTATCGACAAATGAATGTTACGAGATATTTCACGTCTTGTATTGAGAAAAGTATCAAAATAAGATAAAAAATGTATTAGGAAAATATTAACTCCTTTCGATAATTTTACTTCAGCATTTCTATACGTAAAATGATCAGAAAAATTGATTTATATTAGCAAAACCATGTGATTCCGTTTATAAAAATTAAAATTGATTTTAACAGATTTCCCCAATCCAAGTCATTTCAAGTTCTAGTAAATGTTACCATTGTCTTTTTCCCTTAAAACCATATAATTTTTATTTGATATATTTTTTTCTGAAAAGTTGTACGTGTCTTGTTTTTGAGATATGCGAGATGTGCAATTAAAATGATACAACCTATATATAAATTTCTCGTCACTGATATACGTAAGATCTTTTTCCCTTTATGTATTCTAAATTTCTAAATCCCTGTGTGTGCGTGTGTACCATCGTAAACAGATAAATCCTCACAAGATAGGTTGTACTTTTATATTGCTCAATACTCTGGCAAAACGTTCGATGTAATAGAACAGCGGTAGTATCGCTAGTAGGAGTATTTACGACGTTGTTTTGCAAGCAAACGTTATAGACACGTACGAACCGGCAGCTTTGGCAATTATTCAAACGTGTTACACACGCGGGCAATGCTCCGCGGCCCCTTGAAAAAAAGGACGAAAATTATGTGTTTAGAAAGTAATCGTAGATCAACTCGTTTTCAATGTTCGCAGCTGGTTCCGCGCGAAGAAGCTGCTTCGGTTTCTTGAAACCCGCCGCGCGAGAGAATTTTATTTCGCGTTATTCGGGCCGAGAGAGACTGCGCCGTCGGCATAAATCGGCAGTAAAAGTTTCACGAAAAAGCGATTTTATATCGCGAGACGTTTATTCGTCACGCGGACAGAGACACACGCTATTTATTTTAGAAGTAATTCTACAGAAATCCCCGCTCGCAAAGCCGCGTCTGGGATTCTCGGAAGGGAAAGCTCTGAGAAAACTTCAGAACATCCGTCAATTTTATTAACTTTTTTGTGGACGAGATACTGTTCCCTTCACACAATCTTTTTTTCTACGAAACAGATGGCACGTTGCAGCATCGTATCATTATTTTAAAATTATATTGGAGGAAATTGCTCAACAAGTAAAATATATTGTGTCTTTTAATTATATTTTTCTTCAAATAAAGATGGCATGCGTGATACCAATAATGTAACACAATAAATAACATAATGCGCTTTATTATAACGAGAGATGTTTTCCGTACAGGTTGATTCGCATTGATAAGGATCCAATGTAAAATCGAAATATTTTACTTCAAAATTATAGAATAAATGTTCTTTATTATATATATATTTATGCTTACTTCCTCGCAACGCTTGCTCTAATAGACCCTCTATATTTTCACTTTAAATTGTACATCATAGAGCCTTTCTTAAGTTTTTCATTACAATTTTAATCGATAATATATGAACCACTCTATTCGACAATCTTTCACTTAATTTCACTTAATTTCATAATTTCCCTCCCGTAAAACTTGTGCTTCTTCGACGAAGGAACTTTCCGAGTGATTTTTCACATTTTCTAAAGAAGTGAAATTTATATCGTCAAAGGAATTCTGTAATGAGCGAAACAAGTGATAATCGCGAAAGGGGCAATCTCGGGTGAATATGGGATGGTTGAGGCAAAACATCCCAGCCAAGCTCCAATAATTTTTGCGGAAGTAAACAGCATGTACTAGAAAAACTCATTACTGCTTTTCATTTTGAAACCGCAATAAAGACGATTGTACTTCTTTGAACAATATCACTCATATCACAAAGTATAAAATATACTTTAAAATGTCAGCTGTCAAAACATTAAACATAGAAGGCCAATTATATGGAATTATCGTACAATATCAAAATGCCATGTTAACTAGACAAAACTCCGCGCGCCCAAACTTATAGATCAACCCAACAGAAAATGAACAAATCAAAAATTTTTGGTGTATACTTTGACCGATTCTCCCAGACTCCACTCACAAAAGACCGTTCTCATTTCTGCGCAGCCAAATAAATAAATTTTGACACCAATCGATAAAGAATGTTTCAATAAGTACTGAGACTGAAGATTAGGTCTGTAAACTTGTCCAGAAATTTGGAATTTTATTCCATGTGTTCACTGTCTTTACTTGGTCACTTTGAAAAGTCTTTACGGATCATGATATCTCCTTCTAGAAATATCAAAAGATAATTAAAATTTTGACCTGGGTCATTTGTCATATCGGGAGAGTACTGTTTCGATTTTGAAAATCTCTCCACTTGTCACTTCGCAGACTGTACTCGGATTTCTGAATTCTAATGTATATACTGCAGTCAATATCTTGGCTTCTGTCAGGCACTACACGAATTGCACATAAATTATCAAGAATAAATTTTAATTATCATTTTGGTACTCTTCTAAAATGGTGCCATGGTCTCATAAAGACCTTCAAAGTAAAGACCTAGACACTGAACATATACGGCAATGAGCAGAATTTCAAATTTCTGGAACCCTGACTAGTTCGCAAACGTAATCTACAGTCTCAAAATACTTAAATACTTAAATTTTTTATCGATTGGTACCAAAATTTACTTATTTGGCTCCGGACAAAGGAAAACGGTCCCTAGTCAGTCTCGCGCATGCACTCGCGCCAAAGTTCCGCACGTTCGAGCATATTGCAGCCGGTCTCATGTCTTCGCGCAAGTGGAACGCCTCTACACACGGGTAGAAATTCACACGCGGAGTCCCCGTGGCGTGGGAACGAAAGTTTACGGAACGATCCACTTTGAACGGGCGTTACGCGTCGCGGCGGTTGACAGCTCGCGCGGGGGTCGTTAGCAGGGGGTGTCCCTTGGAAAAATCGACTCGTATATCCTTGGGAATCGCGCTTCGCGTCAAGCTGCGACAGCGGCGGGTGCATAAATCGATCGTTGCTGTTCAATCCGCGGGCATGCCACCGGAGTCGTCGTGCGCCATCCGCGGCATCGCGCCAACACTATGGGCGCGCGACTGTCAGGTGGTCGTCGTTTCGTTCCGTTTGCCGGCCGAATTTATAGCGGCTCTTTCTCTCTCTCTCTCCTCCCCCCTCTCCTCCTCTTTCTTTCGCGCGGCGTGCCGAAATAATTTCAATCGGGCGGACTAAAATTACACGCGCGTCTCGGCAGTCACGATTCACGAAATCGCGCGGGGTGTCGGAAGCACGTGCTGCTCCTTCTGCTTTTCCCGAGCCGGCTTGGCGCGTCGCCAGACTCCGGGACGTTCCTCCTCTCTGGTTGCTTCTTTGTCCTTTCCTCGCCGCCTTTCCGTTTTTCTTTTCCCTTCCCTCCCGCCATTCCCTTTTCCTCCTCCTACTCGGTGTCGCTGTCCACCACGGTGGAAACATAATCGCCCCGGACTCTGGGGGTGAGACGGGCGATTCGTCGTCTTTTACTCGGAATCCGTCGCAGCTGCGCGGAATACAGTGATCCTCTTGAGAGGGTCGCGGCTTAATTAGTCGTTTGAACGGCGCGACTAGAGCATTTCGAAGAATCATCGGGCGATCCGTGTGTCGTTTTGTCCAACTGCTAATTGCGCCCGAATCAAGGAAAGGAGCCACCATCCAGAGCAGAATAGAAAGAGAGAGAGGGTTAAATTTTCCCTGGCTTTTCCGACGTGCCAGACGACCTTCGTGGTATTTCCTATTCGTAACTCCGCCGAGAGTCGGGCTCGCGCCTGTTACAACGGAATTAATGAGTATTTAATACTGCCGCGTGAATAATGATAATATCTCTCGAATTGTCGAATTAATGACCGTGGATGCGCCGCGGGATGGGATATTTCCGAAGGACGCCGGCCATAAATAGTTTGCTCAGCGTTTCGTTTTATAGTAATTCACTTAGCCGGCGAACTTTTTCGACGCGCCGCGTGCGTTCACGTTACCAATTAAGGATAGCATGAAATATTAACTCTCCTCAAGCTAGCGCCGAGAGGAGCATTTATATATCTGCGAAACGCCGCGCGAAGGCTGATTGCTATGCACGACCGATCTTCGGCTTGGCTTAGCTTGGCTTGGCTCGGCTCGGCTCCTCTCGGATCCTCCTCGGGGTGCAAGCCCGCTCGGAAGGTCGCGACGAATGGTTCCCATAAGGCCTTGGGGAACGTGACATCGGCACTGGAAATAGTGGGCCCGGAGAAATGATGGCTGTTTACGAGATTCCAGCCAGCCGTGGGAATATCGGACGAAACTGGAGCGACAGGTAGTGATAGCTTCGAGCACGACGCTTTGTATACTTGGAGATTGAATTTCTGCGCGTCCATACGTCCAACGTCACGATTAACGATCGACAACGTCACAACGATGTTGTGACAGGGACGTATTGATAATCAACAAGATGCCAAAGTGAATGACGAAGTCCAGCATTGTCGGTAACGTAGAGGCGATTCTCAGAACATCATGTCACATAAGCACTGACACGATCACGCTGCCCTCTTTTCGTGTTTCTTGTGCATGTCATGGTCAAAGCTTGTAGCGCGGCCGCTCCTAGAATTGACTCGTCAATGTGCGGAACAACTAAGCGTTTCAGTCAAAGCCGAAAATAGCCTTCGGTTTCGACTTTTGACTGGTTTGTGTTTAGTTAATCCTAAGAATAACTAATATGGCTTGTCAAAGTTAGAAACTAAAAAATATGAATGTGTTATAACAAAAAAAAAGTTAAAAAGTATATCTTTGATGAAGTGGAGTACTCTTTGCTTCTCATTCTGCTAAAAATCTAATCTAATTCTACTTTACAGTATTGTGACAACGTTGGATGTTAAAAAATCTACATTTATGTACGTACATTTTAACAGCGTTCTCACAATGCTGTGGGGTTAGGTTAGGTTTTGGGGGGTGGGAAACGAAGTGAACTTGGCGTGATCGCGTCTGTTACTTATCTGACATGGTGTTCTAACAATCGCTTTTGCCAGTTTTGCCCCTTTTGAAGAACATTACTGTATCTTCGCATCTGAATTCGGAAGCTTAATATCGGAAAAATTTGCAGGAAGATTTCTACATATATGTGCGAATCAAAGATTTTTAATTTCGAATTCAAATCGAAATAAATCGATGAAATTTCATCCGAATCGAATCGTTGAAAGAATTTTTGATTAACTTAATCATTGAATTCAACATGAAAATAATGATTTCAGTATGAGAGAGATAACATTAATCATGTGAAATCAATTCATTTTAAGGTAAAAGATATATAATATGTAGTCGGTAAACGTGTATGGAATAGTTTCAGCCTTGAAAGCTGTGTAACGACATATGTCGATTGAATAGTTGTTGGTAAGAGTTTATCTAGAAGTCATTATCTTCTTTTAATATTTTTGAAGAAAATCTTAATATATAGCAAACTTTTCAAGTCATGCACAGAAAAAAAGGTTTGCCTGAATTAATCAAATACCTGATCGAATATAAACGATCCAGAAATTCCGATTGAAGAAACCCGAATTCTGTTTAACAAGATTTTTGGTTGACTTAAACAGAATTAATCGGGTTACTTCGGAATTTCGGATTAATCGGAATTAATCGGGTTACTTCGGAATTTCGGGTTAATCGGAATTTCTGGATCGTATTCGATCAGATATTTGGTTAATTCAAGCAAACCTTTTTTCCGTGTACTAATTCCCGTAAGACTGGATGTCTTTAATAGTTCTTCGTTAATGCTAATGTGCGCGATCCGTATTCGAATCTTTTTGATTCGAAATTTTCGAATTATTCGGATTCGAATTTGAATCGAATCGAATTTTACTTGATTCGATTCGAATTCGTACATCTCTATGTGCATGGTTAGATTTTCCGCTGAATATGGCAAAATAACACACATTTATGTAAATTCTGTATGTACAAGAAATATGAAGAGGATAGCATGATTGTGATTGTATTACGATTTACGTCATCAACTTTAACATCCTTAATATAGCAAAACAAATCCGCACACATTTATGTAAGACCTGTATAGAAAACTCGAAAGGAAGATCGTGTCAAGTTGTCTGATATGACGTACTGACAATCAGCTCTACGTTATCGACAGCTTTGAAGTTCGTCATCTACTTTGGCATCCTTTTCATGCAAGTTTGTTCAGTCCTCTCTCGAGATAATATCTTCTCGTATGTAGGTGAATCACATTACTGCTTGAAAAAGTAACATGTCTCGAGATTGTTATTCTTGGTTCACGCTCATCGCGCTTATTCGCGACCGTCGCCGGCCCGACGGATTGTTCGGCTCTGTTTGTTTAACAGGTGCCGAAGGACCCGCACTTCTGCTGGAAATAAAGTTCGCACCATGCAGACGCCCACGCTGCAATAATAATCGCGCAGGCGGAAATGCTCCGTGAGAATATTCGACGAAGTGAAACCTTCACCCAGTTTCCCCGTGTATGTCTTTAGCGCAAAATCGCGAGCAGACCGAAGGAACTAGGGCGCCTAGTTACGTCCGTATAAGACACAATGGCTTCGTTTAAAATAATCTTTTCACCAGTCTGGTCTCTCTCTCTCTCTCTCTCTCTCTCTCATTCTTGCTCTCCCTCCTTTCTACCCGCTTTCGTGTTCATCTTGTTACGGTTCCTGTTGTTATTACGGTCACCGCGGAAGTTGCATTCTCGCCGTTCGGAAATATTCAACGAGTGACGTAAGGGGATCCTTGGCGAGGAGCTATTTATAAAGAGAAGAGTAGGTGCACGCGGATAAGAATAATTCACCGTCTTTTCACGCGACGTTTTTATTACTCGTCGATGGGGGGACACGAAAAGAGAATTCGCACAGTCTCGCGTGTATTTTTCCAGATCGCGAATTCTCAAAATAAAAGCTTGCAGGCTCGCGCGCACCTATGTCCTATTTATCCTATTTATATAAGAGGAAAAGATCCGCGCGACGCACGTCGACGCGCACATAAAAATAAAGGCAGTTCGAGATCCTCTGAAAGGACGACAGGTGCACCCACGTCACGCACTTGCCGATGTCAATTCCGCCGATAATCCCGAAAATTTCTCGAATTTCCTCGGCGATTGGGAGAGATAAGCGACGCATGGAGCGCCCTCTTTTTCCTGGCGGCCGGCTGGTTTTCAAACGAAGACGGAACAAATGAGCTCGCTCAGGGCCCCAAGCGAAAGCCATCGCTCGCCCCAGCCGACGAGCGATGTCTACGTGACTCGCGTGAACCGCGGGACGATCGATCACGCTCCGTCCGCTCTTTGATTCGATACATCGCCATCCGCTTGTTTGGAGACGCGCGTCCGCCCTCGTCTCGTCTAATCGCGAGCGCCGCCGCCGGACTTTTTAACGTTTGCCTCCAGCCGATGCTAATAGAAGATACCCCGACTGGTCCGTTACGGTGGCACGCAGCGTGCTCTGCACGCAGGCAATTAGTCAAACGATCGTCCGTCCGTCCGTCCATTTGTTCGTTCCTTCGATCGTTCGTTCGCATGGCTTGCCGGTCTGTGATACGATGTCTCGATAAGCAGCTCGCTGCGCGCGTTATGACATTGGCGTTATTTTGTTATGCAATATCGGAATGCCGTACTTGTCGATATCAGCGTCTTCCGTCGGTGACAAGTGCGCGATAAAACGCTCGGTCGAGGGAACTGAAAGCCCTTGAAGCAGATACACACGCAAGTCGAAACTTTTATTTCTGCCCGGCCAGAAATCTCGCTCTTGGTCCTAGTCAGCTTGATCCCAATCAGTTATCTGGTTTGTACAAGCTGAAGTTATCAGATTCCAATTGTTAACCTTTTAAAGCGCAGTGTACATACTTATCTACATTCACTTTGAGTCCTTCCTAATTTCCTTTTGTTGGCAAAGTGATGATTCCATTGAGATATAATATACTGTCGATCTACCTTAGATAGAGCTGCATTCTTTGCCCCAACCTGTTAAACGGCGATTTTCCCGCTGGTCAAATCAACATAGCGATCGTATACAAAGCAAAATCGTTGACGTCTCAAATTGTGTAAAGTTCTTCACAGAAAAAGTAAACACATTCTCTTTTCTCTGTCGATTTAGAACTGTCGATTTATCTTAAATAGAACTGTGTTCTTTGTTCCAACCCATCAAACGATAATTTTTCTCACGAAGGTTTCTCACAAAAAAGTGAACAATTTTTTTTTTCGATTTTTTTATCGGTCACTTTAAAGTACAAGGTTGGCTTTCATGTTCATTATCATGGTTCTACTGATTGAGATTTATTAAATTCTGTAGCTGGAGCAAACATTAATGTACATAATCATATACATTCAGAAAATCATACTTCTCAATAGTCAGTTTACTGATATAATGGCGTTTTTATTCGGATCAAACTCTTCATCAAGAGCGTCTTTTAGGACTATGTTATGAAGGAGAAAATCTCACTCAAATGGGATTCATGCTTGGATCTTTGAGGATTAATAAGAAGGTCCTATAATTATCAATAATCCATATTATTAAATGGATCCTGATTGTCACGCTGCGTTGCATGACTTATCAGGACCCGATAACATCGCCTTGTACAAACCAGATAATTAATTGAGATCAACCTGATCAGGATCATGAGATAAATTTCTAATCAAATATAGTGACAAAAATTTCAGCTCGAGTAGTTTCAATTTATGCACTCTCGAGCTTGTATATCGCGAATTGACCTTCCTTTCTCTCTCTTTTTTAGCGAGATTTTTTTATTGGTTCGATGAAATTGCACTGCCGGAGAATTATGGCGGATGGGTTTATATCTGACATTTACGCGTCAATTTATGACATTCCTACGTTTCCAGCAAATACTATCGCGTGTAGATATCGCGTGGTAAATGTCAGTTGTAATCATACCGTCAACTTTTAAACAAAATATGTCCGTCGTGTCTGTGTAGTAGCCTTTAGTTCGATTGAAATTAAATATTATCTAGTTCGACACACGTGCGAGACAGGGAAACATTTTATTTTTAATGTTCATAAACGGTGTTAATATAAAGTCTATTGAGATCTTGAAATAGACAAGATATTACAACATAATATTTGATTGACAATTTTATCACGACTTCTATCAAGTCCTTAAAATTTCTTTATTATAAAATTTCCAACACAAATATATATATATATATATATGAAAATCGTAAAAAAGTAAGGTTATTATTATAAAAATTTAAATTTTACGAATGTCCTATGACATATATTGTTAAGGAGATTGCTCCGAGCAGCATTTAAAAGGTTTTCTGCAGCATTCATTATTTATTAAAAAGTTATTAAAAATATCAGAAACTAAAAGAGCTGATTAGTAAGGAAAAATTGTTCAGTACTCTCACCTCTGTAATAAACCTCTACGTCAAAGTCGCTCGCGAGGTCTAATTTTTATCAGCAATTAGCAAAAAGATAATATGCCTTGTAAAATGACGGTTTTAGAATGTGTCTCAGTTATTGATTTCTCTACTCTTTTAGGTCTCACACGGAATATCGTTGCCATGTTTACGCGGTGATCGTTGCACTATATTATCCTCTTCTCACGTTCTCCTTGCACCGAATCGCCTCCCCGGCAATTCATATCTCTCTCGTGCCATTATTATCATGTATTAATTACCTTCACGAAGTACACCGTTCTCTTCGATAAATAAAGCGAGGGGTTAATTTAATAAGGCGGCCGTTCTCGATAATCCGTCGCGGGCAATACGGACGTCCATCAGGACGCGCGCCGCCGCCACATTCGTGGCGCAGCGAGACATGGAAGTGCAGCGCACGGGTTATACGATGTATCCTAGCAGCGCCAATCGGTCGGCAGTCGTTACAACTGGCCCGTAATGACAAACGATGTCGTTACGTCTATCTGATTACGGCGAGGCATAAAGAATCGCTGCCGGGCTGAAAAGCGCCCGCGAGGGGGGCTCTCAATGAGCGGAGCGATTACGAGAACGAATCGTGCTAGTCGGCCATGAGGGTCTGCCTTCTGCCGCCGATACGGCGCGTCCGTTACCTACTGACGTAAATAAATTCGACCGTGATTTACCAGCGTGTACCGGCGAGACCATTCCCGATGACTGAAGTATACGAGGTTATCGTGACTGCAACGCGTTAAGCCTGTTGTCAGTCGAGCCGTTGCGCGCATCGCGTATACACGTCGCTGCGACATCGAGCGATCGGTGGTCGTTGACGTTTCGATCGCGTGGAGCGAATCACACAATTATTGGCACTGCCACTTTAGTCACCGACGCTTTGGAAAAACCCACTTACCACCTGCGTCATCTATTCACACAGTCTCAGTGGAGATCTCTTTTGGAATCATACACCACGGATAATTTATTACATTTCTCCTTTTTCGTATAAATTCTTTTCTATTCTATTGTATGTTTCAGTTTTACTGTGTAAAACACTGTGTTTATACACTGTGTTTATACACTGAGAGGAAAAAAGATATTTAAGAAATTGTATATAGTTATTCGGTGGGTATAACAATAACTAATAACAATAATTAGTAACATATACAACTAACAGTAAAATAACTAGTAACATTACTTATTCAATTATATTTTTGTATTATTAATAATACAAAATACTATTAAATATGTAAGGTACTAATATGAAATATTTTTCTAATAAGAAAATGTACATTTTCTTAAAACTTCAACAAGACGCTTTGGAAAAACCCACTTACCACCTGCGATATCTATTCACACAGTCTCAGTTGTGTGGAGATCTCTTTTGGAATCATACACCACGGATAATTTATTACATTTTTTCTTTTTCGTATAAATTCTTTTTTATTCTATGTTTCAGTTTTACTGTATTTATACACTGAGAGGAAAAAAGATATTTAAGAAATTGTATATAGTTATTCGGTGGGTATAACAATAATTAGTAATATATACAACTAACGGTAAAATAACTAGTAACATTACTTATTCAATTATATTTTTGTATTATTAATAATACAAAATATTATTAAATATGTAAGGTACTAATATGAAATATTTTTCTAATAAGAAAATGTACATTTTCTTAAAACTTCAACAAGACCTTAACTTTTCATCAAAGTAATTATTTATTCTAATAGAAGAATTTTTATTTAAGTAAATATGTTATTAGTCACGGAATCAATATTTGCTATTTTTTTAATAATTTTTCTCTCAGTATGGTAATGCAGGGATATCAAAAGGTCTATCTTGCTAAGAAACATAGTAAATTTCGCTAGACACCACGGAGTTGATGAATTTATCGACAGTACATTTTAGTTCCAAATATGTAAGTAGCATATTAAGTGAGAATAGCCAATTACTGCGTAATGTCAAACTATTCTTCAGCTGCAAAATTCTATAACAACTTTCACTATAAAATTCTCTCCGTACTCTCTTAAAATGAATCAGTCAAACATCACTGAAAACAGTGAATATATACTGATTGCAGTTATAAATATAGCACTGAAAGTGCTCAGTGCTATACTCATAACTGATATCAGTGACTATTCACTGATTCACTATAAGAGAGTGTAGACTGCAGGCAAGAAGTATGAAAAGCCTTAAAAGCATAAAAACCAGCTCTTCCAGGATATCAATGACTAAGACTAGTGCCACTAATTGTGTAGTTCGCCCTGTTCTGTGTAATGACATTCGCTACACTTTGATAGCTTAGACCGTGAAGAATCTCCAAATATTCACATCTACACATACATGTTTGCGAAGGCGCACGTTCCAGGAGTCTGTTTGCAATTTTAACTTTTATAAACGTACGCGAGATGATCTGGACGATCAACAACGGCGCGTGATGGTCTTGGAACTGTTAGCCGCAAGGTGATCAGTTTTCACGGTTTATTCGAACACACGCACTCCCAAGTATACGCGTTGAAATTCTCGCAATCGTTATACGTGAGTATAACGATCGTGAATGATCGATGGAGGAATTAATAACTCTCAGGATCAATTGCGTAACGCGCTTTCGCGCAGAAACCGCGGCGTCCCGTTTCGTCTCGCGAAGCTGTATCTCGCTTTATAAGCGACTAGTTCGGCGCGCCGAGTGAACGACGAATTCGCCGGCAATCTCTCTCGCCGCGACAAAGCTCCACGCTGGATTTCAGCCGATTAATCTGGCGAAGTGCGGCCGAAAGCAAGCGCAACAAGCGAGAATTATGCAACCGAGCAGATCTCCGGCGTCGGGGGCGAGATCTTGTCGGATGTCGAACGCGAATATCGCTCGCTTCTATTTCGGTGGTTTGCTCGCGCGAGCGAGCATCTGCTCCTCGTTTCTTCGGCATCCCCGACGACGACGACGACGACGACGCGGTAGATACACGTATAAATGTTCCGCGCGACTCTTCTTTCGCCGCGTCGAACACACCCGGAAATATGACCGCGATGTAATATAATCGCGGCGGCTGGCGGATTTAATTCGGACGCGAACTAGGTTACGCGCTGGCCGCTCCGTTAGCGGCGATTCCGCGAAACAGCGCGTTATTTTACGATGTCGTTGCTTCGACAAACATCAAAGCACCCGGACTTTCTCGCCGGGCCACCGCATACGCATAAATCAGGAGTCGCGAATTGCCGGTGGAGGGATTGCGAGAGGGTGGAAGCCCGCGACGGATTTATGCGCGCGGCGCGCGTCGGTAATGCGCGCGAGCCGCGTAATGATCCCGTCATCGCGCACGTAATATTATAAATCGCTCCCCTTTTTTACGGCGACGCGTCGTTGAAAAAGAAAACGAGACAATAATAGCGAGAGAGAGAGAGAGAGAGGGGGAGGGAGAAGAGAAGAAGAACTGTCCTACTTCAGCAAAAATATGAAAAAAACCTTTCGCGCAATGTTATTACAGCAAACTGCCCGAATCGAGATTTCGATTCTACATTAACTCTTTTGTTATAACGAAACATATGTTTTCCCTACCATGAATAATGATCTTATTCAATTACTTAATCTTTAGGCTGCCGGCATTTTTTCATTAAAAAAGTGGTTTTTTTTTTTTTAATTTTTCTATATAAGTAACATATACGTGGCGCAGAATTTTGAGATTTGTGCAGCCACAAATGTGGCTTTTCTGGCAGTTTAAAGGTTAAACAGCTACTCTGGTTCAAGACACAATCAAGTATCATTCTGAGTATCACTGAGAGAAATTATCTGATAAAAAATTAACAAACGGATATTTCAGATCAAAATATGAATTTTTATATACTCGTTTACTTTTACTCCATTGAATACATTAATATAATATAGTTTTGGTAAAAAAATTAAAAGTATTATGTTTGGCGTCGAAAAAATATGGTCAGGGCACTTTTTTAAACGGTATATTTGTAATAAATACATTGAGAGAACTTATTCGATAAAAAATTAACAAGCGGATATTTACAATCAAAATACCGATGAATTTTTATATCCGATCAGGAAACATTCAATGAGAAATATCGGTTCGTAACTTTTTTATCGGTTTATCTGAGGAAATACCATTGTGATCGGAAGTATTTAATTAAATTTAATCGGATGTCCGACTGGATCCTCCTTTGATACTACAAATCGTAACTTATTGCCCTTTTCTACGTGTGGAAATGTGAAGAAGGACTTGCTGAAAGTTTATACGATATTGTTGCCCGAGTTTACCCGAATCAAAATTTTGATCCTACATTGACGCTGCAAACTCCGTCGAACTTGAAGAGGTAATGAAGGATCTCCAAATATACAAGCTGTTGGCTTACCTTGATACTGCAGATGATTGTTTACTGCTATTTTCTCCATAAAGAAGCTCAAAGAAGCATTCGATTTAATGTCAGAACTGATTATTTTATTTTTAAATATTTCAAATATTTTTTAATTATTTAATAAAGATTATCTCAATATATTTTAACTCTTTCAGAACGAGATTTTTCAAAGAAAAGTTTTATTCGAAATAATAATTGTATTGTGCTAAAAATTTATGTTTGTATGATAAATCTCAAAATAATCAACAATACGGAGCCCAACGTTACATTAACGAGATTTCTTTCGTTCAAGTACAGTTGAGGTGGCGACGAGTGCAAGACTGTTCAATAAATCCAGTAACTGCTTGAAAACTACAGTAAATTTCGACTAGGATCACCCATTTAAGGAACTTCTCTATTTCTTAACGACAAAACGATCAGCCCTTTAGCGAAGTTCGAATCTGCTGCAATCTAGTCTATGTTACTAAGTCGCTTCTTCGCTCATGAGCTCTCAGACCTTCGCGTCCCGAGTTATAGTCGGCGAAGCTCGCCGCGGCGAAATTCGCCGTACACACACTTAATCGCTGCTTCCCACGGTGCGTGCACGGCATCGCCGATTAAGCCGTCTCCGAGAACGCGGGCTTGATCGGCCGCGAATAATTTCTGCAGGTTACCCCCAACCTGTCTCGCGCGCTTTCCTGCCCTCCCCCCGGCCCCTCCCCTGGTCCCCTCGGCCTCTACCTCGTCCCCGCGCTTCCCATGCGTTACCTTTTTGCTCGCACGCGCCGCTCTCGCGCGTCGGCGACAAAGTAATCTCTCGCTTGGGATAAATTATTCGACGCCCGGCGAAAATGTAAATTCGCCCCGGTGGGCGAGGGCGGCGATTTATACGCGACCGGGCGGGATACTTTGCTGGCACTTAAGTGCCAGCCAATCCCTTTTTCGCCCGGCGCACGCGTGCACGCTAATTTATGCGGCTGTGCGTTTCGCGGTACTCGCGTCCGCAGACGCGCTGTCTCTCGCGGACGCTGATTCTACTCGATTCGCGCTTCTCGAGGATGAAAGGCGGGGAAGTATTTAGCGTCGAATTAAAGTCTCAGCCGCGACGCGTGGAGCGTGCTCGTTTGCCATGCTTGCTGTGCTCGCTCGCACCTTTTCTCGCGAGTACACAGCAAAAAAAGGTATCAATAGAAATTGCCAACATCGCCGTAACTGGAATAAATCTTCTTGATTCAATAGATTCAACATTGAAACCAATATATCGTATATTGTTTCGACTTACGTATTAGATTTGATGCCATTGCTACTCAATCAAGAAGATTTACTTCAATGTTAGAAATTTCTACTGGTACAACAGCATTTTTTCCCTATGAAATTATGAAATGTATGAAACTTTCCTCTTGTAGAATCGAGGATAGCGAATGTGGAAGTTAAGCTCGTGGTATGAAACTCCGAATACCACGTCGTACTTCCACCGATCTTGTAGAGAAATGAGCGAGAAGCTTGTAGAGAGAGAAGCCGATCTCTCAAGATCAAAGGGGATGAATTTTTTGCTTCCTCCCTGTTTCCTTGATAACCTACTGCAGCATCACCGAGATCCATTTTGTTCTTTATGTTCCTCGCCTCTGACTTCTAACGTAGCGTGTAATCCATCAATCACTGACGTCAGCGAGAATTGATTCCTCCGTCGAGTAATTCCACGTCATCATCGTCGTTTTGATGTCGGGAGGAAAAAGCGATCGCGGCCGATCGGCGGTCGGTGCACCAGTTCTTTGCAACTGTGCGCGAGTGAGTAACGCACCCTTGAAACTCTCAAGAGTCACGTGACACCTCTAGATACGGTGAACCTTAAAGACTACTTGGAAACGAACTCTGGTCTTGAAAATACTTGGCCTCGGCTCGAGACTCGCCTGACGTCACGTGCAATTGGAAGTGGAAGCTGGAACTCTTGCGATATTTTATCCAAATATTCGGTTCAATATCCTTTTAACTTTTCCAATCTCGATGACAGGTGCACTTTGCTCAATTCGTTCATGTATCGTTATATATACATGCTAAAGAATTATCCTCGCTATAATTCTCTGATGATTAGCAAATTTCTTAATTTTAGTATCACAGGACACATATTTAGTGCTTAATATTCTTCTCTTTTAAAGTGGATCAGTAAAAATATTTCCGATTGGATTAGTAAAAGAGATACACGAATAAAAATTACCTTAAGATTGTATTTCTTTTTACAATATTTTTTTGTAAATCCGGACTAAACAAAAATTGTGTGTTATTATAAAAATAGTAAATTTGGTGATTTACAGAATATGCAATATAAAATATGCAAAAAAGATTCAAGCAATTATTGATAATTACGATAATTGTGAAAAGTTAAAGGTGTGCATATTATTTTTAACTAAATATATTTTTATACAATATTTGTTTTATATTTTTTAATTACAATAAGACAGCAACGAATTTTAACAAAAAAAATTTTAATTTCTTCTTTAAAGTAAGCCAACAATCAATTATCGGAAAATAAAAGTTCTGGCCTAAAAGACAATAACTATAACAATATTTTATGAAAAACTTTATTATTTTATTGATTGGATTATTGTACAAATATAAATCATGTAAACTAGAGATACGTGCAAAAAGGAAATAAATAATGTGACGTCATTTCCATACAAGGAATAATTAAAAATTATTTTTTAATGCAAATATATTAATTGCATATTTAAAATTCAAACATATTCAGTCTTCTTTAAATAAATTTCTGAATATTGTTACTTTTCTGGCCTGAAAAGACAATTTACCCCTTTAATTGATCCTTTCCGCAAGATTCTGCTGATTAAAGTGCTATATTTCTAACTGAACCAATTATAAGTACAGCATTGCTATGAAAAATACACCGATTGAGCATCTTAAAGAGCTCAAAGTTAAGAAATTCACGAAAAGTGTAGTCAATCAGTTCAGCTTCTAAGAAACACATAGTTGTTCCATCGTAGGAAGTGGTCGGTCCGAGAAGACATTGAAAATCGAGTCCAACTTTTGGCTCTGAGGGACTGACGCAATATAGTAAATAATTATAACACAGAACAGAACAAGCAACAATGATAACATATATTATCACTTGCATATACGAATGTAATTATCATTCAAATTAAACAGAACGAAGATGAAATAACGCATCGCAGGGTTGGGCCACTTGCGTTCACGCAAAGGCAACGGCACGCACGTCGCGTTCGCCATGTACGTGCAACGAGGCGTTATTTTGAGCGGTGACATTGAGCACCGGTGAAAAATGAAAAAGCTCGTGGCGCTTAAATATACCGAGAAGGACGGTTCTATACGACACCCGGGAGACGCCGCGGCGACCAGCCACACCTCTCCACATTCGTCGTCATAACGAATTACTGCATAAACCGGATTAATGTAAACCACTCTCGGGAAACCTTCGCCCGTGCGAAGACCCCTCGCGCGGACAAAAGAGCGCGAGCGATTTTGGTGCGGGCTGATTTTTTGGTGTTCCTCGTGTGTCGCCGCCGCCATTAACTCCAAAGAGTGCAGGAAAAGACCAGGTCTCCGTTCCAATTTTGTGGGACATATTAACCCCCTTTTTTTATCTTTTTCCCCAAAAGGTACGCTGGCAAT
This sequence comes from Odontomachus brunneus, assembly GCF_010583005.1. Lineage (NCBI taxonomy): Eukaryota > Metazoa > Arthropoda > Insecta > Hymenoptera > Formicidae > Odontomachus > Odontomachus brunneus. The sequence continues at coordinate 877,978 of NW_022639556.1, read as the reverse complement.
TCCGTTTCTCTCTCTCTACGACATTTCGAGGAAAATAGCGTTGACTTTATTACAGTTCTATGTATAGAAATCCATGAGCGGTCCGTCGCTCGCCCATACTACAATATTACTTGCGCTCTCTTCGGATTCCACCTCGCGGACGTTGGCCCGCGTTTGCATCTCTACATTTAGTCTAGCCTGCGGTAACATTGCGCGCGATCTTCGCGGAAAACAAATAAGACCCGGAAAATCAGCCCAGCCGCGTCTCGCTGCAGGCATGCGCGATTTGCAAAATGAGGACGATTAACTGCAGAAGCGAAATTGGATAATTCGCCGGCATCTCCGCGGAGGCGGGACTATTTTAGCAATTAGACTCGCGCGCGATGTGCGAGAGCGCTGTTATGCACCGTCGGAACGGTTTAGGGGTTAAACCGAGCGATAACTCATTCTGATCAAAGATTTCGCCCGACTCATCTCGACTCGTCGCGGCTACTCTCGTCCGCCCGCTGACGCATACATCGCGTCGATGGAACGAACATCCAACCAGGAGATTCTCCGTAAAGTCGCGGCGGCTCTCGTTTTCCGGGGAGCGATAGCCTGGAGCGCTGCCATATCCGTAGATGGAGGACCCAAGAAACAGGAAATCGCCTGGAGCCGGGCTTGTCGCGCTGCGATTCGCGAAATTGGAGAGATCTAGTTGGATCAAGGCTCATGTTAGCTATTTGTTTTGTATGTATATTTATCGTGAGAGAAACAATGGGAACGGAATCGAAAGATATTTCATTTAAAATCTAGACACTTTTTCCTGAATTTCTCTGAGTTTCATCTAAACTGGAATGATATTACAATTGAGAAGTAGAAAAAACTGATTTGGGAACTGTCGAATACGTTTCTCGACATTTCCTGTTAATATTACTCAACCCATTGCGAATAAATAAAGTGAAGTCATATGTTATTAGTTGGAATAAAGTTTCCTGCAAATATATGATACACTGTTTTAAATAATAAAAGCAATTTTTATTCATAAAATGATCGAAATCAGGCATTTGGACGGACGAAGTAAAGTTGGTCCGTATTTAAGGATCAGTAGAAGACCATAGAGGGACTATGGGGACCTCTCGCGAGCACTACTAATCAGGATATACATTTTATATGTGGCTTTCTTACCCCGAGTTGTTAACCAACTAGTGGGAACAAATGATTTGTTACTTTCAATTTGCTGCTTTAAGCAACACTTCTTCAACATGAAAACATAATGTAATAAACGAGAATAAATATGATTTGTTCAGGCAATATATGTTTGTTAGAATGACAAATGATGAAAAGTAAATTGTAACTGTTCGATCTGTTAACGATGATCAAACAGCAAACATCCTTTTATTCGATTCACAGAATCGTCAGCGGCATAAAAACATGGAAGAAAATTGTCTCTATTTATCCCAGTAAAAAATGGTGCAGCTTGCTAAAAATTGATTATGGTTTCTCCTGAACGCCAGTGGGCCACAATCAACTTTCAGCAAACTAGCTTCATTTTCGACTGGGACGTATCGCAACCGATCACAGTTAGTTATCTGAACAATTGTAACTTCGAGATTCTGAAAAGCGCTCCAACTTGAGCCGGTCTCCTCTACGCCATCGTCGTCGTCGTCATTCGTGACGTCCGTTCGATCAGTTCCCTCATGCGAGGGCTTCCTCGGTGCACCGTCGCCAGCATGACCACGACGAAGACAACCGTCAGGAGCGAGGTACGCGACGCGTTGGTAAGCTGCCCGATTCTACCGGGAAGGATATAATTTACCGTGCGTATTTCGGGAAGCCGTGAGCCGAAGATGTGCTCCTCGACGGCTATTTGAAGCGTGCCACCAAGTATTCTCGAGACGAGGAAGCCGATTTCGCGCTCGACGAGCGGCTGTCAGCCCGGCATCCGATAACGTAATTACGTAAGCACGTCTGCTCCCGGATCGTTTACTCGATAGTGTCGTCTCCTACGCGGACGTTTTCACAAATAAATTCGGATTGCCAATCCTACGCGGAGTGTTTTAATTAATCGAATTAATTGATGCGTGTGGTCTGGGAGACGCGTAATCGCGAAGGTCTCGTGCTCCGATAAAATCCGACGTCAGAGAGACGTGTGGACACCTCGTATTAAATATTGCACACTTGTGCAACTTACGTCAGTGATGAACAAATCGCAGGCGCGCGATATAAATGCGATTAAGTATGAACGCGAGGCGGCCTTATTTCAACAAAACACGTAGAACTCGAGACGCGATTTACGGGCGAAGCAGCGAAGAGATACTCTCGTGCGAGTATCAACCCTTGGGTGCAAGTCGATCCAACTAGCGATTATATATCTAAAAACATAGTGAGAATTATAGAAGTGAGGACGATATTCATGAATTGGATTTCTCTCTCTCTCTCTCTCTCTCTCTCTCTCTCTCTAGAATTGTAAATTAAGAAGAAATTAAATTATGTATACCCTAAACACG
>NW_022639556.1:868056-875500 GCF_010583005.1 Odontomachus brunneus | reverse complement strand
TCTCTCTCTCTCTCTCTCTCTCTCTCTCTCTCTCTCTCTCTCTCTCTCTCTCTCTCTCTAGAATTGTAAATTAAGAAGAAATTAAATTATGTATATACCCTTAACACGAATAAATTTTAATAAGCGCGTTATCTTTTACTTATAATTAAATTATGTATATACCCTTAATACGAATAAATTTTAATAAGCGCATTATCTTTTACTTATAATTAAATTATATATATATATTCTAAACACGAATAAATTTTAATAAACGCGTTATCTTTTACTTATAACCATTAGGAAAATTATCAAAATTTAATGTTTTCTTTTTTAATCAAGGTAGAAATCGTAGAGAAATATTTTTGCGACTCAATAAAATTGAAAAAAATTGTGAAAAAAACTAAATACATCAGTTTTCAAAATTCACTTTTTTCCAAGTTAGACAAACTTTACCTAAGGTTCTGGAGTTAAGATCGTCCCAAGTTCATCTTCAGATGTTACACAAATCCTTTCTCATCTCAAGATAAACTTAATCTGAAGGAAACTTAATTTTAACTAATAAATTCATTTACTCGCGATGAAAGATATTAACACAAAATGTCGAGACGCTTTTTTTTATAAACATACATCAGTAGTTCCTAAATCAGTTTTTTTTCTACTTCTTAACTATGATATCATTCCAATTCTAATGAAGCTCAGAGAGGTATCTACGTTCTAAACGAAACATTTTACGACTTCGTTTTCACTGGTTCTCTCATAATAAATACATAAACGAAGCACAAGGGCCAACACCCCTTTGGGTTAACTAAACCCGATCTTTTCTACCTGCCTTAGAACTCCTTAGATCTTAGAACATAGAGCTCACTTTTGTAATTCTGACTGTGTTCTGAGATATACAGTCTTAGAACTCGGAAAAGAGACATCCACCATACCCGATGTCCAATTCGGAATCGACGTCGGGGATGCTAATGGATCCGCGAATCCCGCGAATCGGCCATCTAAGGTTTTGGCGCCGCGCCAGGAATAGACCGCGGGGTGCGCACGTAGATCCCGGCGAGATCTCGCAAAGGGGTCTTTGACACATCTGTTGGGGGTGAGCCAAGTCCGAAAGTGCGGCGGGCGCTGTAACGTGCACCTGGATAAACCGCGCGCACTCCCCCATCGACTTCACTCCTGCGCCGCACAAAGACGCTCTCTCGCGACGGCGACGGCGACGACGACGATGACGGCGTCGCGGTGCGAAATGACCGTTTTAATGGAATCGATGAATATAGCCGGACCTAGAGGGACACAAAGGCGCGGGCAGCCTTAATGTGTGCGCACAGCGGCCGGCGCTTCCACGAATCCTCGTCTTTGTTGGTCGATCTCGGTAGGTGGGCCGGGAGATTCGCGGGGGTGGATTTCCCGCGTGATAGGATGCCGCCGGCGTCTTTGAGAAAGCGCGAGTGCATATGCAACTGACAAAATCCGCCGGGCGAGTCACCTCAGCCCTTGTCGAGGTGTTGACGCGATCGATCTCGCCGGGTCAGCAATGCTGGATCTTTCGATGCATATCAAGTGCGACGATCTTGAGGTTTTTGCATATTTTCGTGTGCGCAGAAGAAAATCGGTTTGTAAGGGAAACTGGGAAAAATTCGAGCGCTTTTCAGAATTTCGAAGTTACAATTTTTTAGACAACTGCTGTGGTTGACTGCACATACACGATAGAGACACGTTCCTCTACGTGTTTATGCCATCGACGATCCTATATGTCGTTTATTTCGTTTTGTAATTATCGAAATATGAGCATGTTGCAACGTGGCTATCTTGCCTTCGCATCGGGACGGTCGATTAGCAACTCGGAGTAAGAAAGTCACATATAAAATGTGTATTCTGACCAACAGTTTCTCTTCGCGAGAGGTCTTTCCATGATCTCCTGTCGCCTTTAAATACGGGCCAACTTGACCTCTTCTGTCTACGTGCCCGATTGCGGTCATTTTATGAATAAAAATTGCTTTTATTTCCTAAAATATTGTATTATACATTTGCAGGAAACTTTGTTCTAATTAATAACAGATCATTTAAATTTATTCATTCGCGATGGAGAATATTAACATGAAATGTCGAGACGTCTGGAAACATGCTCGCTGGTTCCTAAATGCTTTCGCACATGAATTGCCATAACAATAGATATAAGACGTAAACCTCAGTTATAGGATCAGGATTTTGTTATAGTTGTATACTTTAGAAAAGGATAAAAGTCAGTAAATCTGATCGTATGTAAAAATAACTAAGATTCACTTGGTCAAAATCCCAGTCATTCAGTCTGATTCTTACTTACTTCTTCGGTCATGTCAATCTTCTTCTAGCTGGAACAATCGCAAAACAATATCCCAATTGGTTCTTTAACTCAAGTTTAAGCCTCACGTCTACGATTACGGCAATCCATGCGCCAAAGCCCAAAGCCCTACGAAGATGCGGCCGTAAGCTGCCGGTAGTTCCGCGAAAGTATCGAGGATCGCGGAGTGAGACACGCGCATCGCTGAATTCTAGTCACGCCAGGGCCGGCGCGGCCCGTATAAATAATCCGCAGTAAAACTATCGTGACACGCGAAATAATACGAGCGGCTCGGCTCCACATACCGGCGTTCTCCAGTAATAGAATGAAAATTCCCGCTAAGCGCGCTTCCGAGATCTCGCCCGTTGGCATCCCGCACCGGCTCGCACCACCGTCTATCGTGCGCGGCACAAAATGAAACGTAAACCCCGTGCTCGCGAGTTGGAAACGTAGAACGGACAGATGACACGAAGACACAGTTTCTGCGGGCACGAAAACGCCCCGCCGCTTCCACGAAGGCGCCTCTCTCCCTCCCCCTCTCTCTCTCTCTCTCTTTCTCTCTCTTTCGCTCTCTCGCCTCTCCTCCCTTTCTCTCTCTCTCTCACCGTCGTCGTTGGTGGGCCGCAAATAGTCGCGGGATGGATCCCTCGGTAGATGAGAAGGGATGCATGGATGTTGCACTTTCCGCTACGGGGTATCCGTCTTCGCGCGGCCAGCCGACCGGCCAGCCGGCTTCTGGCCGCTTCTGGCTCGCTCTCGGGCTGATGGAGCGAGAAATTCGCGCGGACGCGACCAACGCCGCTTCAGAGTGCCGCAGCGGCTCTCGTCCTCTCCTCTCTACGGCCGCGATTGAATCTGCCATGCGTTTCCGCGTAACGAGCACACAGAGAATACATCAGGGAAGTCATGTGCGTCCTGTTGCGCACCGTCGTGTTACGAGAGCCGTTCGGCGTCGCCTCGTTTCCTCCGTAATGTTGGCGAATTCGCGTGCAGCGCGCGCGCACGCATGCCCCTGCGCGCATTAAAGTCGCTCCGGCTCGACCGTAACAATGGATAATGGATAAGTGGCATTTGCTGTGTGCGCTAAAGGAGGAGAGGCAATTAATTCCTGTCGGACGCGGTAGCAAAGTGTAAATCGCAACCTTCTTTCTACCAAGTCATAGAATTGCGACATGGCGTTGCGCGATGAACTTGGCACCGAGCTCTTCTGCCGCGTCGGCCGAAAACGTCGTGACTCACAGAAACGCGCGCGCGTTATATCTGGTATTGTAATTCGTGCTCGTTAACGCGCAGCACTTAAAGATCCGTCACAAACGAGGCATAAAATCGCGATAGGAATAAAAAGGATTTTTCTTTAGGGGGTCCCCTGTGTGACCCAGTAAGCGCTTTGGAGAGACAACGACGATCCTGTCGTTGAGGGCTTTCTCGGTACAGGAACTTCTCCTCGCGTTTGTTTTCTACGAGCGTTAGCGAGGGAAAGACGCGGTGCGTTGCGGCGCGAAAATTAGACGTGTATTTCGGGCGATCGTAAGCCACGCGCGTTCACGCTTGTCACCCCTTTTAGCTTTCGGTGCTGGGGGATTTTCCCACTTTTGCTTTGTATTCGGAGATGTTGCGTTATTTATATGTCACTTTCTCTTGACTCGGGGATCGCAGTTTACTGATACTTGGTTGCGTATCATGAGATGATCCTTATCTAATATAATATTCCTGATAGGAACGTACGCATTTTGCGTAGACATCCGCTCAGTTATTGTCTAGTATTAATGTATTTTAGGCCCTCTTGTAAAAATATTACGTAGGAACTAGACAAGAACCAGACAGGGTTTTATTCAATGATTGAAGCACTTTACTGTACAATCTGTGGGCCGATTTTTCTAAGATGCAGTATCAGCGATATTAGTTCAGTTTTATAATAATATCTATATCATGAGTAAATTTTAAACATTTATTTATATTGTTAAAAAGAGTTTTGTTAAAATCGCGTGAACAGTGAATGAGCGCGTGGAAAATATAGAGCGAAAAAAGGAAATTGAAAGAAGTGAGACATTTGACTACATTAAGTCCTGTGATAAACATAACAAGCAAGATTAGAAATGAAAGCGAGCAAAAAACAAATAAAGTATATTAATATTACAGGATTTTATTGCGTGCTATGAGGACACATCAAACTGTTCTGATGTGTTATTATACTGTAATTATGTAAATGGAAGCTGTCATGATAGCTCAGACTCAGAACTTGACGAAACAGTAAAACTGCAGAAATTGATAAAAAGACATGTATCATTCGATGATTGTGAAAGTTATCGAATTGAAATTAAAAACTTGAAATTGAAATTAAAATTAACATATATTATATATCAAAGATTTCCTGCTCTGTGACTCTTATTAGCATTAAAATTTTCTAGTTAGAAAGTGTTTACAAAAAAGGAAATAATACTGAAACAAACTTGTGCATTTTATGAGTAACAGGCTTAATTATGAATTAATTGAGTAGTTTATCCTTTTTCACCAATTTTTTATTCTGTTTTCATTCAATAAATGGATTCAGATTCATATTTTGCGGCATATTTTGTGCGGCAGAAAAAACGTTAGGGAAGACCGGAGCTAAATGTTTCATATTTCAGAATTTCAAAATTACAACTTCTCAGACAATTAATTGTTGTGACTGACTACACAAACATGACAGAGGCAGCCTTCTTTTGTTGTGCTTGCCACGATTCTATTGACCATATATTCTGTTTTATAATAGCAAAATGTTAACGTACTGCTATTATAATTACTCGGAAACCGCATTAAGTTTCCACAATGGACATTTGCTAATATGGAAATATTTGTCATGCCAAAAAACTCCTGGACGAACATCTCTGCTTGTTCCATCCAAGACTGCTAATATGATGGTCGTGATTCCCACTTACTTATTATGCCCAAACTTGTTTTCGGCAGAGAGAAAAAGAAACAAGAAGAATGCTGATGTGAAAGTAAAAGTTTTTATCGTAATGGTTCCTATTAATTAGTCATCATTTATATCCCGGCTAAATTTTTCTGCGAGCAAGATTTCTCTACTGTTGCTGCTGCATCAATCAAAGCCACGACTATCCCCACGGGATTCCTCCGAACTGTTTAACCTTTCGTGGTATAACTCGCGCGGATTACATCACGAGGAGCACACGCGGCGAAAGCCACAATTAAGACATCTTCTCGATCAACTCAAAGTGGTTTGCAAAGAATACACACGGGAGCAGCGGCGGGTAAACATCATCCGATGCAATACGGCGACAACTCAACATCGGTCACTGCATCGTGCATCCGCGGGGGATCCGTCTCATTCTCGTGAGCACGGAGAGCACTACCCGGCCGCAGAGCGAAGTCGAGTGCAGGGCATGCACCCGTGAAATGCATCGGTTGCATCTCCCCTTCGCCTCTCTTTCTCCTCCTTCTCCTCGCAGCACGAACACTCGTGCCTCTCACCACGCACACATTTCTCCCATGTATGCATTCGTATGCCCGACCACTCTCCCTCTCCTCTGGAACAGCTGCCCCTCGGGTACGACTTCTCCTCCTCTTCTCTCTCTCTCTCTCTTTCTCTGTCTTCCTTTCTCCCTCTTTCTCGGCACCTCATCCGCCGTACCACCACCGTCTTTTTCCCTCTCTGCCACGGCTGCCTCGGTAGAGTTGTTCTCTTCGTGTGGCCGAGCCTCTCTTCTATACCGCTGCTACGCGCCGACGACCGCTAGTGCAGGTCCGACCGGCGAAAGAGTCACTACGTTCGTCCCGGCTGCTCGTCGTCGTACGGATTAGTCACCCTCCTCGTCACCGCTCCAAAATTGCACTTGCGCCGAGGTGCACGCGCGGTCTTAGCTGCACGCGCTGCGTCCGGCCATTCATGACTTGGCGCGCGCGCGCACGTGCGAAAGATGACACTTTTTAAATAACAAATATCGCGCGCCGCGGACGCGCCAAGATAGTGATTGCCCGTCGATGGTCGCAAGTGCATCGTGGCGTGGCAACGATCGTATGGATACTTATGACGAGTGACTGAAGAGCAACGGACATTAGACTCGAGAGTTTGATATCGCGAAGGTGGCGAAGGTGGGCAAGGTCGTGGGAGTGCATGACTTCTTCGAAAGGGACAACTCGTGGGTGACAGCCGACAAGCGGACCATCGAATAATTTGTTCACGTGGGACTGTTTGAGAGAAACTAGAGACTCCAGGGGAATGTTGTGCATCGCGAGATGTTGACGGTGCGTTGACTGTGCTCTGGTTTTCCGGCGCGCGCATGACGGACGTCGATGACCACAGAGGGCGATCCAGCGAGCAGTTGGAGCTCACGATCGACGGGGCTCGGCAGGCGGATGTTGACGCGCGCAAATCTGCCAATCTAGCCGCGGATCACCTGGAACCAATAACATTCCGCCTTGCTTCCCGCTCCGACACGTCGATCTTCGAGGAGACCGCACGCGGCCCACCGCGAAACCGTGCAGAATCCGGGCTTCCTAAAGAAGGAGCCTCGCCGCGGGCGAATTCGAGATCGATCACCGGATCCTAGGCGTAGATCGCGTAAAAGCAGGCGCGCCTCCGACGGGCCCGCCGGTGCAACGCGGAGCGGAAGTGGCGCGCTGAATCGATCGCTCGCTAACCTATCGCGATCGCGTGAGTGAAGAGAATCGAAGTGAGCAGCCGGCTGTCGAGCAGCCATGAGCAGCCGCGCTGGATCCTTCATCACGCACGTGCGACTGTGAGGGGAACATTTCGGGGTTTCTCGCTCCGTCGAGGTCGGGAGGAGGTCGCCGCCGGGTCGCGCAGCCACGGATGTGCCGACAGTGCTGCGGTGGAGACATGAAAGGTAAACAAGGTGACTGGGCCGACGCGCTAATCGACACCGATCGCTCCCACGGTCGCTTCATTTACACGCCTTTTGCGATTCATTTCGCGCGAACGGCTTTATAGCCTTTATCTTATCTGGGCCTCTCGTGTGTGCTCGACTCGTTGCCGAGCGAGCTGAACGCTTCATCGGGCAACAATGTCGCAAGATTTCGGCCCGCCGCGTTGGGAATCTTGCGGTAACGGCGCGGGCTTGCAAACGGTAAAATCTGCGAATTTCGCAAGCGATCCTCCGCGCGAGGCAGTTTCCCCCCCCCCCC
>NW_022639556.1:840885-867910 GCF_010583005.1 Odontomachus brunneus | reverse complement strand
CCCCCCCCCCCTCTCTCTTTCTCTCTTTCTCTCTCTGCGGAATGAAATGTTCCATTAGATCCCGTTAACTGCGCTCGCGCCAACGCGACGTAGCGCGTAATACTCCGTGGAATTATTATGATTTCGTTATGCAGATTGCAGATTTCCTCCCCTGCGGTGTCATTTGGGGCCCGCTCGTTTTGCATCCCGCTTCTCGCTCTGCCGATATTTAAGTTTCACACGCCGCCGGATATCGCTTCTTCTCCATTAATATCCGTTTGGTTTTCTACGCGCACCTCTATGTATGCGTTCGAAAGTTTATGCGTGTGTCCCGATATAACGATTCATTCTGTCAATACACATTTAATGCCAAATACGGCTGTTTGATCGCCGACTGTTGACGTACGTACGTACCTTGCGCTGGATAAATAGAGCTCGGAGTCGAGATACGCGGGGTTAAACACGCGGCGAGAGGAAACGAGCCGATATGCCAATATTACAGCGATTGTCGTGTCTTCCATTTTCGACGAATGGAAAATAATTTAGAGCAGGCCTGCTAGAAACCTCGTGCGGTTCTCCGTCAGTTGCTGGACGGTTATGTTAACATCGTCTATCAACTGAAGAGTGAAATTACTTGGGTGACGCTTTTCCTGGTGAAGATGCATAAAATCTCAAACATTTACTGAACAAAAACAAAATAGGAAATAAACAAAAACCTATACAATTGATTGACGATCTGCTGCCTATAAAATGGACAGACTTGCTTTAGTGATATTTAATTCCTTGTGCTTGCTTTCTAATCGGAAAATTCTAATGCTAATAAGAATCATAGTGCAGGAAATGCTTGATGGATAATATGTATGTTTTCTGCCTTTTACATAACATCTTTCGCAATCATCAAATGACACATACGTCCATCTCACATATTTTATCTATTTTATCAATTTTATCAATTTTATCCATTTTTGTAATTGTATTATTCTTGGTTTGCAGTTGTACTACTTCATCAGATTCTGAGTATGAGCTGTCGTGATAGCTTTCATTTGTCTAATTACCATCAGAATAGTTTGATATGTTCTGACTGCAGTGAAATTCTGCATTAATAACATATCCTGTTATTAAATATATCCTGTCTGCATTAAATATATCCTGTTTGTTTTTTATTCATTTTCATTTTTCCAATTTTAATCGGAAATCTCTGTCATCCTGGATCATCTCTGTCACAGAGTTTAATATTGTCGGATACTTTATTTCCGTTTTCTTTGCTTTCCTACGCGCTTTCTACCACTCTCCATCGCTTTTTTCCGTTTTCTATGCTTTTCTACGCGCTCACTTGTTCACGCAATTTTAAGCTTTTTTTAACGATATAAATAAATATGTTTTAAATTTATTCACGATATAGACATTATAATACGTGCACTATTATGAAACTGAATTAGTACTACTGATGCTGCATATGTCCTGAAAGCAATCAGTCTGCATATTGCATAGTAAACTGCTTGAGCTACTGAATAAAACTCCAAGTTCTCTTCCAGCTCTTGCAGAATATTTTTTCAACTAGTAAGAATACATTAATGCTAGACAACAACTGGGTGAACGTCCACGTAAACTACGTGCATTTCTACCATCGTTACGTCGTAAATCGCAGGAGAATTGCATCCGCGACTCAATAAAGCGATCCTTAGCACGTCGCAAAAGTCGTGGAGAAACAAGCCGGCCGCATTTTCACGTGGGAGTGGAAACTGTCCGTCGATCCTGAACGCGTTGCCGCAATGATACGGGTTACGAGCGCGCAAAAATAGTGGTAATTAGTTTGCTAGCGACGCAGTAATCGGTGAGTGAAGTCATCCGTATCTAAAAGGACAATCTTATGTCATGCCGCCGTGGGCCTGTGGGCGTAATTACAGTACGGCTGCGAGTAAAAATGATGTCCGTCCTTCGTTAGTATCGCCATCGACGATCCTGCGAAAGGTGCAAGAGAAGGAGGAGGAGGAGAGAGATCCTTCCGTATACCGATACCTCGATCCGAGCCTCTTCTCCCGCGACTATTACATAAACGCGTATCAAAATTCACGTCGGATACTCGAGTACTGCTACGTGAATTTCCAGTTTTAGCGGATTTCGCCGTGGTCGTGGGAAAAGTTGCTCGATTGGAGACGGTAGACGCTGAAGCTTTTTGACCGCGGTTCAACGAATCAGCCACGATTCGTCGCGTGGGCTTCGGGGATTTAACCCTTAAGCGGCAAAGTGGGGTCAACGGTGATCTCATTAGGTATATATTTTTCGGCGCGATACATTGAAACTCTGTGGTATATTTGTATCCCAAAGTACATTGAAAAAAAATTGTATAAAACAAAATATGTTTGATAGAATATATTTGAAAAGTGAAATAATTCATAGATAAAATTAGAGACATTTTTCGTCCAATTACTATTTATTTACCTGATACGAATTTTAATATGCAGAAAAAAAGAGAATGAACTCATACAATGTTGGGCTGTACATGACCTCATCCTGTTGCTTACGTTTCCGTATATATATATATAATTTCATGTTGCCTTTTAAAAATGAAAGAAAGACTCGGAGTAAGAAAGATCAAAGAGAGAGGTCGGCGAAAGTTTTACAGGGGTAAAAGTGGTAACAGAAAGTTCACCGGAAAGAACAACTGTCGTGCCATTTGCCGAGAGGCCCGAAGTGGATCGTGAAGTTTGGTGTTCGTCCACGAGCGTTGAGTTTTCCCGTTAGACACGCTAGTAGGCTCGCTATTTGTCGCTCCCGTTGAACTTTCACACGCGTTTGATCTCGGAGTGTATGTTTGTCATTTATAAAAATCGAGAATTGAAGGCAGAAGGCATCGAGTAACCCAGTGAATTCACGGCGACATTTATCGGCGTATCTGAGCTCTTCCGGTTATCCACGCAGATATACAGGGTGTCTGGCGATACGTATAAAGTTTGAACAAATTGAACAAAAAGTTTTCCTACCATTTCGTAAACAACCACGTAAAATATCGAGTTATTAATTAAAGAAGATTGGGGAGTGATCACGCGCTATGTTTTGAGACAAGTTAAATAATAAACTAGATAGAACTCTTTCGAAACTTTGAGGTGAACATAAAAGTCTCATACTGTTTTGCGATATTCGCAATATCGACATACTAATTAAAGAAGAATGATCACGCGCGATTTGGTAAATAAGCTCTAATGATGATGTTGTGTGCTTGTATTAATACATTAGATCAAACTGAACAAAAAAGTCCTTTATCATTTTGCAAATAACTACATAGATTTTTACTTATGATAGAAAATTGTTACATGATTGTGCGCGATAATCTTCTTTATTTAATATATAAAAATTTATCAAAATGATCATTTACAAAATAGTAAAAAAAACTTTTTTGTTCAGTTGAACCTAATCTACAAGTACACGACGGCAGGCGTCGCCATCACGGTTCATTTGCGGCATAGCGCGTAATCATTCATTAACCTTCTTCAAGTAATTTAAATAATAATAACTCAAAATTTTAAATTAGTTTGCAAGATGGTAGAGGAAGTTTTTGTTCGGTTTGACCTAATCTACACGGGAGTTTTATATGTTGCCGCCAAACACTCCATATATTCGATCGTCGCTGTGTTTGCTTTTCAATTTGACCGAATGCGTTGGAAGTTGTTATATCACGCCGCGCGTTAATGGGATGACACTTCGTTATGGAAAGGTTTGCGCAGTAAACAACAGGTCACACTACAATGACATTCGGCATACGGTCTCACAGCATAATGACGTTTGCAAATCCAATATTTCGGCAAACTGCGGATGCGGCTGTCATAGTGGCGTCGCGATACAATTGATAAATTTTCGACGCAGCCACGCAATTTCGGCCGAGCGCCGTTTGATAACTCGTCCGCGTAAGTTCATAGTAAGGCAAAATTAAATAGCCGATTAAAGCGATGCGTCAAGTGCAATTTAAGTGCAAAGTAAACTCGCTCGCTCGTTATTCGATGTCGCGATTCCCGATACAGCGTGTTGTTTTCCATTCACGTGATTGAGCTTTGACTGCGACTTAAAGAACATCGCTGACGAATTCGCCTTGCCAGAAAAGTCCAACGTAATTTACTCGAGTTACGTCGTTTATGCAGTCGAGTTGGAATCGTATGATGTCGTAATGCGATTCGAAAAAATTCCAATTTCGCGAAGGAAACGCGGCCAATTAATATGTCGCTTCATCAGTCGCGCTGATCAATCGTAAACAAATCGTAATTCGCGAGTGTGTCGCGATCACGATCGCGTCGCAATCATCATTTTTGGTTGCCGAGCCGTTGCAACTGTGCGCAAATATTTATAATAATTGTAGTATAACATGAATTTAAGAATTTGTTGAAACTTGCACTATATATTAATTTAAATAGGACCTAATTTTTGACGCAATTATGAACAGATGACGATTTGAAAACTATATCATTTTTTTTATTTCAATTGCCAAACTACATTTAGGATTTTTATGAAAAATTAAATAAAAAATATGTTAATTAATATTAAAAATATATTAATTAATTAAATATATTAAATATATTATATAATATTAAAGGCTAATATGCAGACATTATACACAAATTTCAGCACTGTTTTGTTTTCAAACTATCCTGGTGGAGAGGGTTTATAATCTATAATAATATTCGAAATACACATATTTAAATATTTATATATCTCTTTTTATTAACTCTATTAGACAAACTGATGCATAAGTGAAGCACTGATTAGAGAAATAAAAAAAATAAGAACATTTCATATTTGTGTATATGTTTATTTCAATTTTGTTTCAAACCAACAATGATACTCAGGTAGTAAATTAAATGTATAGAGACGTAATTTTGTGGTTAATAAACAGTAAATTTATGAGTGGTTCCCTCGATGCGTCAATAAAAATATGGCACAGCGATACATATGCACACTGAGAAAAAAATTTACTAAATGTCAAAAAACGTTTGTTTAGATAGTACTGTGAAGATATTTGTTTAAATTAAGTAATTATTTTCTAAAATTAAAGAAACAAATTAATATTTAAAATTTCATTTAATTTTAGAAAATAATTACTTAATTTAAACAAATATTTTCATAGTATTATCCAAACAAATGTTTTTTTAAATTAATAAATTTTTTCTTAGTGCACGTAACCTTAATGCATTCATTTATGCGCTCGTTGGTCGATCGCACGCGCCCGATCGTGTTTACTCGTGTTTGTCATTGCGACGAAAGCCCGACGAATTTATCATCGATTTCGCAATGACGAGCAGCCTATAATCGATCGTCATTGACTTTTGGCCGGCGTCGTCGCAGCCCTCGCAAGGCTAAAGATCGCTCGAGGAATTCCATGCAGTGTCAAGGACTGCACTTTCGTCGCTGTTGACGGCGCCGCGGTTACGCCAGGAATTTCTGAGTTTGCACAGATAAGACCCGGCTATCTCACTTTCCACTAATCCGGCTTCTATTTACTTCCGGCACATATTCCGTGTTAAAAACGGCTATTTTCAGAGTTAAAAAGTCAATTCTTTTTTAAACATCAACGTCGTTAGAGAGCGTCCAGTTGACTAAATGCTTCGTTTATGTATTTATCGTGAGAGGAACAGTGAAAACAAATTGAAACCGTAGTGAGACCTCTCGCGAAAATGCTAGATTAAATTAGAAGATTAGAAACCACTGATCCTGAATATTTTATCCTTTAACTTGACAGACCCAAAAAAGTTCAAGGCAAAATTTTTTGAGTGTTTAAGCGAAGTATGATGAAGAATGATGTCTCCTGCATCGTTTTGAAAATATATTTTCAACGATTTTTATCATCTTTGTTATCAAATAAAGGATGAAATGTGGCCTTATGCTGGATTCACATTGCGTCCGATATCTAATATCCAAAAGTAGAATTTGTTTCTTCGAGTTTCTAGTTAATGACATTTTTGTTTCTTGGAAAACTAATTTTCCTATTAGATATTTAGATGTCGGATGTCAAGTGCTGACATCCTTTCATTAACTTGGATTGCTATGAAACTTGACCGGATGTCAGCTACTGCAAAATGGCGAAACGTTACAGTGTGTTCGGTAGTTTCGATAATTACAAAACAAAATATACCGTTTACGGGATCATTGGTAGCGTAAAAACATAGAGAAAGTTTGTCTCTATCATGTTCATGCAATCAATCGCACCAATTAGTTGATTGAGAAGTTATGACTTCGAAATTCTGAAAAATGTGACGTTTAATCAGTCTCTCCTACTAATTAGAGTTCAAGACGTCTAATATGGATCAACTGACAGCTGAATATTAGAGAGTCTCCCATGAAAAACACCGATAAATCCGCAAGTGATAGAATTAAAAAACATTGACTTCGTCAATGTGTTACACATCTCGATCGACCCATGCGCGGCTCGATCGTTTGCATGGCCTGCGTGCGTTTACGATTGACTCGTAATTCCGTAGGAAGGTCCGAGGGAAATCGTGATTTAAATGTCCCTAACGTTATAGCTCAAAGTTGACCATTTCTTTCGTTAATCGCTAATAGTAACTCGCGGGACATTGGCCGCATTAGAGGAATAGCCATTAGCTCGTCAAACGGCTCGACAAATCGCCGTAAAATCCAACGCGTCGACTCATCAATAATCCATGAGGCCTTTAATTAGGCGTTCGCGCGGAGAACGAGAAGAAGGAGACAGACACCGGCGAAAGAAAAGCTTATAACGCGAGAATCGCGTCCTCTCGACGATTCTAGCATGGCGCGTCGCTAAAGGGGTCGAATGCAGCCTTAATTCTCAAGGCTGGCTTGCGCGCGTGCAACGTTTAATCGTCGTTATAAATTAATACCGGCGAACACAGAGAAGAGAGATAGAGAAGCAAAGAGACAAAGAGGGAGAGAGAGAGAGAGAGAGAGAAACTCACGCGCGCGCGTTCTACTCGATTTGTTGGCCACAGAGAGCTGTTGTACTTGACTCGATAGAAACGCGATTCTCAAACGACTAGGGCTTCGCACGGTGAGTCAGTAGAGCTGACCGTTGCTCGGGTCGAGGCTCCCATAAACATGTCGCGGCGCAATGCAGCTGGACAGGAGACATTGCAACGGGCGATGCAGCGACCCACATGCCAAAAGCGGGAAGAGGAATGACACGGAGAGAGCCGGCGCGGAACGGCGAATTGCCGTAACCGCAAAGTCGCGTTCACACCCCCGAACGGTTTGTAGCGCGAACAGCTGACGTCCTCTTACCGTAAGCGCGAGCCAGACGCGCCCGAATGCAGTTTTGAGTACGGTTGGATTGGTGCCTTTGTGTAACTCGGTTCAACCGTTTTCCGCTCGTCTTGTTTGTGTATCTCAAAAGAATGGAATACGAAAGAATAGAGAATACGAAGGGTTTTTAAAAAATAGCGATCGAGTGGAAGATAGTAAATCCCCTAAATACCGTTCAAAAGATGCTATTGTCTGCGCCGTGTGTTTGCTTCCTATGTCGTGCGGCTTTAATATCGGTTAAAGGTATAGCTTTGTCACCTCCGGATTTGCCTCCAAGTAACCGCCTCCTAAAAAAACACCGCTTGTACCTGTTCGCTTCTTTCGAATACCTGTTCTTTGCCTTTGCCTTATACCTGTTATTTCCTTTCATACCGTTTGTGTCCCGAAGGGCTTGGAGAATTATTTTTCAATATTCACTAAAGGCTTATTTCGACGTTCGCTAATATATCTCGTAACGGCCAGCAGCATTTCTGAGACTAGAAAAAAAATTTATCGTTGGATACTAATAACACACTCATTTGTACTAATTATATAATTAAAATATTTTCTGTATAAGAAAATAAACATTTTCTTCCATCGTTTTTTATGAAAATAATTGTTTATTCTATTTAAGTAAAAGAACTTAGAGGGAGATTTAAGAGTAAATATGTTATTAGTGCGCACATACAAAATAAATATTCTTTGTTTTTTAGATTTTTTTCTCTTACAGAGTAAGATGGGATCTCTTTTTCCCTGTCTCTCTCTCTCTCTCTCTCTCTCTCTCTCTCTCTCTCTCTCTGAATAATAATATGACTGAATAACAATATCTAACAGCCAATTTCTTAAGCAGGTGTACTAATCGTTAAAGTGAAACATTAAATAAGGACATTAATAACACTCATAAGCAATTTAATTAAGTCGCAATGTCTAAACGTTATTATTATTATTAAAATATTGTTCTTCATTTTTCTCTTTCTTTTTTTTTAAACGTTACATTCTATGTAACTTTTTTTAATGCATTTAGAAGGAAACAGTCTAGAACATTAATAAACAATCAATCGATCTCTCTCTCTCTCTCTCTCTCTCTCTCTCTTTCTCTTTCTCTGACAATTCGGCCGATATTTTACGCGAAGCTGATACATGTCGCCCACTGAGGCGAATCGAGGTTTTACAGCTGGACACGAACGAGACGACATTATCGAGCGGATTGCGCTGGTCTGTCGTAAGTTTCGAGCGTGTCATTCCGGGATTATAAATACACGGCGCTGGTAGCAAACGTGTTAATGTGCCTTAATTCGAGCTTTGCGAGTGAAAAGAGAAAAAATCGCGCGGGAGAAAAGAAGGCGCGTTGCGTGACTCGGCACGTTTACGCCGGCGCGATTATTAAGGGTTAAGGACAGTCGACCGTTCGATATATTCCCCCCGTCGCGTTATATCAACATTCACTCCAATTATCTAACGGTGACAGCGCCGCAACGCGACAGTGCTATCGATAATTACATAATGCCGGCGCAAGCAATTAGGAAACTAGGCGAGAGAGGGGCCTTACGCGAGACGGTAGTGGACTTTCACTTTTTGCGCGCGCGTGGGAGAGACACACGTCGGTCTCATAAAAGTTTAATTTAATTCGTGAGCGAGCCCCTGCGCTTGGTCCACAACCGCCACGGCCTGCGAATATGTCCCGAGCAATGCAGGCGACCGCTATGCGACCGCTCCGCAACGACCCAGATGCCAAATGCGGGGAGAAGGAACGGCGCCGCTTGGAAAACGATTTTGCCTTAGCCACAATAGTGCTCGCGCCGTCTCCCCCCTCCCCTCCCCCCTGACGCGATCGTGTACGACTATTTTCGATGGGAACACAAGTGACGATTGGCGCGTTTGCTATAACTCTCGCGAGCCAGAAGAAGCCAACCCGCCAATAAATAATCATGCATAGAGAACAAGATCTCTTTGTATTTAATAAAGCTTGTGGTATCCAACCAAATTTAATCATTGGAATAGTCCTAAGAAACTAATCTTTCAATCCATAAGTACGATTGTTTGAATTTTCAGATAATTCTGTTGTTTGATCCAAATAATTTATTGTTTTGTTCAAAGAAAAAATTGCTTCACCTAATTTTCCTATTTTACTAAAAAAAAATTGACAATTTTGTTCAAATAATCATAGGAAACCTGGCAATTTGTTTCGCATTACTGATGACTTTGTTTTATTACTTAATTTATTACTTTATTTTATTAGTCATATCAATCAACCCGTAATGTGATCATCCATCTTTCTTTTTGATCACGACTTGGGTTGCTTAATTTCTACAATTGAACAGGAATTAGTAATTCTAATTAACTTTGACGACATATTTATAGCATTATGCTTATTCATTTTTATAGTTCATTCTAAAAACGCTTTTCTCATGCCATATTTACTAGTAATTGTCAGAAATAATGCAACGACATATAACAGATATGTAACAGATATTGACAGAAAATTTTTTTACGTTGTAAAAAAATACTTGAAAATTTATTTATAAATTTATAAAAGTTTATTTTACACAAATAAACTTTATTTCACAGAAGAAAATTTTATATTTCACAGAAATGTATAAACTTTGTATAAATAAATTTTTAAATATGTTGTTTTCAGTACATTAACGAATCAGTGACGCGCGACATGATTACTTCTGCACTTTTAATTAGATACTATATTTGGCTAATACAAACAGTAGATTAAATTAAAAAGTGGAACATTTGAAGCAATAATCTTCTTTCAATCAAATAATATATGATTTAATTTAACGAAATAAATTTTTAAATATAATTAAAAAATTTTGAATATATAGCTTAAAAATTTTTATATATAATAATTCTTACTTAAAATTGTCGAGTCGTTTGTCGAATCTGTTGTCAATTATTCCCAAAGTATATTCGTAACGTGTCAATTTGATCGCCTTTGACATGTCCATGCGGTATTATCATCGAGATCTCACTTAACGCTTAATACAAACGATTGTCTTCTTCTTGGAGACGTCATTCTTTTACACTCGTACACCCTCGAATCGCATTAACAGCTTTAATCCATCGACATCGTCTGGCGCACGCACGGGTTTATGCACGCGCGCGTGCTAACTTACACCGCCATGTGAAGGCACCCTCGTACGCACATGCATAAATGCATGCACGCATGCACGCATACACACACACACACACACGCAGCATGCGTGTATCGGGACCACGTACCACGTACAAAGTGCACGATTGATCATAACTCAGGCGAGCTCTCGCGATCGAAGCACACTATGAATAGTAGCTAATTGACCCAGTTGAACTCGAGTCGGTCGGCGCAAGGCACGATATAAATACGATACCGATACCGCCCATCGAATATGTACGAGAACCACGCGACTCGCGTGCACGCACACACGCGCACACTTGCATGCGCGATCGCGAGGATATTATACGCGCGGGGTCGTCGCGCGTCGGCCACGGAGGGGTGTCCAGGTCGATCGCGCATCCTTCGTGGAATTCCGACGACGCGAATGTGGGTGTCGTGTCTGACGATCGGCATGATAAATTAAGGACGTGATTCGATCGATCACACCGGTGTGCTCGGGCCGACGCACCGGCGGATAAATTTATCAAGTCGCCCTGGCCGAGTGAATTTTTGTGTCTCGCGAACCGATCCAACGGCCCGCGAATTAAATCCCGTCCGAGAAATCAATTTATTTTCATTCCGATGCTGGAGAAGGGCGAGGTGTTTTGTTAAAAATCTAAAGGGCAGAATAGAGGTGCTTCGACAAAGGCGAACGGTCAGTCCCACGGGGTGCGGGACGTTCATCAACGTGTATACAAACGCGTTCTCTTTCTCCACCACGACGCGCGCAGCCAGATCGATATTTATCGACTGCTTCGTTATGCAGATGAGTGAAATCGAAAGCCGCGTGCCAATTGATTTGTCAGCCGCGCGGCGACGCCGCGCCATGGGATTTCCCACTAAGGCATTAGTAATTAATGTATCCAGGAAGCGAGGTGGCTCTCTAATTGCCGGTTGTTAACGTTCGTCTATCCGTGGCGTCGTAAAAGTTCGCGAGGCGATCATCCAGCGTATTGATTCCCCGCGAGCCAGCAAGATCGCGCGGTTAACGAAAGACACACTCTGTAAAGACACATAAAACGCGCACGCGGTGAATCAGATCGCTCTTCATCGAATAACGTTGACACAGACGTCATTCTATACGCTCGTCGACTGGATAGCACGCTTTATCGCGAAGAGCCACACAATATCGTTGAAGAGAAGGTGGGGATATAGACTACTTTTTTCTTTCAAACGGAAAACTCAATATTAAATAATTATTCAATAATTGCGTCAGAAGTATTTTAAAGTAAATATATCTCTTGTAATATCGTCATAATTGGCCCCAGTCATGCAAGAATGATTCAACTCACAAAATTATGATTTTTGAGTTTGTTTCTTTAATAGGTAATCCATAGAACAAAAAAGATCTAAACCTTATAGACACCTAAAATTCATTGAAAACAATTTTATTTCCTATTGTGCTGTTTTACCATTTCAAATTTTCATCTCCATTTATTTTCTTCTCGAAACGTACTCCGTGTGGGTTGGATTATTTTTGCATGACTCTGCGACCAGTTACTAAGAAAAAAATAAACCGTTCAAAAAGCATAGTATTTTTTTAATACAAGAGATGGGGTCTTAGAAAATAGAGTGGTAATGTAAAATAAACATAAAAACAAAATAAAAGCTTATTTTTTGTTATTGTGAAGTTGATGTACTGATATTAAAATAACCTTTTTATTAAATTCCTCTGAATGTAAAAACCAAGTTAAAGATGAAAATTGAGAAAATTTCAATGATTCAAGTTACGCAAAAATCTTTTAGGCCTATAAATAAAAATCGCAAATAAAACCATTATTTTCACACTCGTTGCATAAAACGTGGAAATATAAGATATGATAATATGGAACACCTCTTGTTCCATATTACCACTATTTTCCAAGCAAACCAACTCATAGTAGGAGAGATCTTTCCGAATAACTAACTCTGCGATTTTGAAGCTTAATCTTATCATTAATCGACATATTATAGCTTATATATTAGATTTGTCGATTAAGACAGAAAAAATGTTTTCAATCTCACCTTATGAAAAGTTTTAACAGGAAATAAATAAAGAGGTTTATTGACCGAGATGAGAATCCTCAGGAAATTCATTATATATATATATATATATATATATATATATATATATATATATATATATATATATAAGAACTGATGATTATATTTATTTCAGTTACTGACAGGTGGCGGTAATTGTTTCAGAAATCAGCCTTGTTTCACATTACCACCTGTTCGTCTGCTTTTTAGCACACATTTCGGCACCTTGTATTTCACCCACATACGGAAAGTTCAACGAATCCTTTTTCTCTCTTCCATCTTGGGGATTTTCCGCGACAGCGCCTTTCGCGTACGACGAGTGCTGTAATGTCGAGTCGCGCGAGTCGTGCGTACGATGAACGATAATATAAATCCGGAATGAAAATTGCTGCGGCGCTTAATAGCTGTTTCGCGCTGAACACGATACTCCGGCGGTTTACCGTACTCGAAGGTACGGTATCGCAAAAAACCCTCGTAGTTTCGTAGCGCCAGGAAGTATTAACGCGCGCACGTTTATGCGTCTGGAAGAAGAGGCAGTGTGTAACGTCGGTGCATAAAATCGATAACGGGCCAATTTATCCGCTATCAAGTAACATCGGTGGCCGCGCGAGCTCATTAATTACCTTTACGCGCGCTTTAATAAGTGAAAATGAATCGCGGCTGTCACACGCGACGTTCATAGTTCTCGTGATGGGCAGAATTTGTTTTAACCCTTTCGTACCTGCGGGATGTACATGTTTTTTGATCACGAAAAAAATCGTAACTTTAAAACGAATAGTTTTAAAGACTTCTACGTGGTTTTGTTTGAAAGAGGAAGATTCAACCTACATGCGAAAAATTAGTATAATTTTAAATTTGGTATTCTCCGTAAAATATGGTTATCTGAACTTTTCAAGGAACCCAACTTTTCGTTAATATACTGGCAACGACTTCTCAGGTGTTCTTCCATCTCGCTCAGCGAATATATAGAAGAAAGGACTGCATTTTATTGGCAAGCTGTTGCTTATAAAAGTTATATAATTGTACAATCATCGATAACGTATAGAGAATAGCAGATTTTGATCTGTGGTCGAAAATGAATGTATGCAAGAGTTTCTTATAGTCACACAATCTGAGATTATTTTACATTTAAATTTTTACATTCTATTTGTAATCGGTGATAAGAAAAAATTTAATCTAAGATCATATTTTAAATATATCAAATTTAAACTTTTCATAGCCGCTATCTTGATATTCCATTTTAAATTTAAATCTTTATAGTAAATTTGAAGTCAGCGGTCTCAAAAACTTTTATAATCGTCTTAAAGTAAAACATGTCTCTTCTAAGGAAGTTAAAGATACGAAAAGATTAAGGAGGCTAGAATGATTTGAATATGTAAAAAATGAATGAAATTCGTAAGACACGTTAAAGTATAGGCATGAGAATTGATTGAAAATCTTTTATATGAAATTAAAAAATACTAACATATGGAGCTGCTGCAGTTCAATCCATTCAATCCGCAGCAAAAAAGTCGCACAAAACTGTTCAGTAGAGACTATGATTGACCCAGCTGATATTTTTAGTAGAAACGGCGCTGTTTCTGAAACTTTCCGCTATAGAAATAGCACAAAAAAGATTCGGTGAAAATCATCAGAATAGTAGCAAAAGTATCAAAACTCTAAAAAATTAATTTGCAAAAAAACTAAATAACGTTTTCTTTTTAGAGTTCATTTGAGAGTTTAGAGTTTAAGATCAGTAGAAAATTTAATGCTTTTTTATTTGAAAAAATGTGTTGATATATTTATTTGTTTTGGAATTATGCCTGTAAAACTGTTGAAAAACACAAAAAACCATGTTTAAAGTACAACACACATTTCCCAGCACTATTAAACGTGCGATATGCATTACTATGGTCGATATTTGCACTCGTGTGATTTTTATTGTCCCTTCCTAATAATTTATTTACAACAATTGTCTCCTTTCTTAATTGCGCGCTATTTGGCGATTATTTGACCTTCCAGTCACCAGTCCACATTTTCAGTACTCCTGTACTTACTTCTTCGAACTTTTCAATTTAGTAACTAAGGAAAAATACTTCTGAAGAATCATTATCTCAGAAATCAGAAATCTTTTCTGAAAATTTAAACCCCTTTTCAGCATCCTTAATTACCCGCCTCGCCCATGAGATTTCAATCTTCATAAAGAAACGCCACGACAACGATCTCTCCTCGGCATGTCTCGCATGATGGATCGACTGGTTAGTATGTAATGGCATCTCGGTCTCGCTGTGTAACGCAAGTGTACCTTTTTACGGGAATTTTTAGTGAATATCGGCCGCAATTATATTGGAGGATCGTTCCACTTGGAGGCAGACGATCCTGGGATCCCCGTTAGAGATCATAGATCCGAGATCTGGTTCAAGAGATCTAGGCCACCGTTGCGCAAGTCGTGACAGAAAGCCCCCGAACTTTTACGAGCACCGCGCGATATATTTATGAGGAAATTATAGATAGCGCAGAGAGGAACGAAGAAGTCTATCGACGAGAATATAGAATTTTGATTTTCAGGACACACGAATTTTTCTCTGCCTCTTTCTTTCTCTCTCATTTTTTTAATATTTCTGCCTTATCTTATTATATTATTATAATACAGGATATATTTTTATTTTACGCTCTTTATCTTACGTCCTTATTCTTGCGTTATATTTACGTTATTTTTGCGTAATTTTAAGTTTTTGGTATATTTTGCGCTTTTGTTCTATTTTGTGTTTTTCCTAATAACGCGTTTCCTTTATCCTTTTATTTGTACTGACCTCTAGATATGATTAATTCACATCACCTATTATATATTAAATATAGAAACTTAGCACTTCTCATGAAAGTTTTCAAGAATAGGCATAATATTCTCCATAAATCATTTTTTCTACATTCATATAATCATTATCTATAACTTTCAACTATATTTAATAACTTAGGTAAGATAGTGTCAATAATTATATTGTTACTGTAATCCTAAGAAGAGTGAAAAACTCCAGGGAACTAAATAAACTCTACTATATTACTTTACTCTCTTTCTTTCACTTCTTTCTCCTGTCGTCATTGTAAAACACAAAATAAACTTCCTACGAAATATCTGATTTCTAAATGTGTTATCATAGTGATTTTATTACACGCAGAATAAGATATGCGATTTTATAACCTAAAGTAACTCTCGTAATTGTTATTGCACAAAGCAAATTGTTAAACGTGGCTCACTGTGTGGCCTCGACAGCTGTATTAACATTATCACTCATAATATTCATCTCTCTCGAAACTATGCGACGATCAACGACCATTCAACAGTTTCCATGAGCTGCAAGGATCACCAGATGCATTTCCAGCCCGCGCAGTGTATTTTCAGTGATTTTTATATTATGTTTACCTGCCGGCCGGTGCAATCTTCCCTTTATTTTTCGACGAGTTTCGCGAGATTTCATCAAGCGCTTTTGTGCGTGGAGCGATCGCGAAACAGCATTCCAAACTGCTGCGAAATCCAATCGGATATCGTGACAAGCGAGGACCGTAAACGTAAAAATGGAGCGCGCATTTTAACTCCCTTAATTGAATTTAAACGATGGCTATTGTCCGACGAAAAACAAAAAAAAAAGAGAGAAATAGATGGAGAGTGGCCGCACGACGAGGACACATGGTCAACATTTGATGGGCCCGTCGGCGTTTACGAGGAGATTAATGCCCGTAGGCTAAGTGGACACGGGTTGGGACCATTCACGGCATACACTTGTGCGCGTTTAGCCCATTCGATAATCAAATGACCCCGAATACTTCGCCAGGACGAGCGAACGCGGTGGGCAGCCGCGGTGGCAAAACGACGGATGTTTTTACGCGTTATCAAAAGTACACCGCGATGCACTTTTCATTTGCATAAATAAACACGCGACCACGATAGATGGATGGATAGATAAACAGTTTCGAGGCAGCCAGCAGCAAGGAAAAAGCGTTAGGTTGGATTAGCCAAAAAGAGTTTGGTTAGATTAACCAAATTTCTGTGTTATATAAACAAATAAGAGATTTCAATTGAAGTTATTCAGAATTCTGCTCAAGTTAACAAAATTTCCGATTAATCGGAGCAGAATTCTGACAACTTCACCCGAAATTTTCTGGTCATGCTTCAGCAGAAATTCGGTTAACCCGACCGGATTCTTGTTTTTCGTGTGCTTCTCGAATGTGTATCGAGGGTGAATTCCGATCAGAAATAACGACCGCTTTATCTCTATGTTTCAGACTATCAGTTTCCGATAGACGTTTCCGGCGTGGCCAAGGACCACCCTTTCCTCGAGGCCGATTCACTGCAGAGCCTTTTCCGGCGACTGCACGCCCTTAATCGCTGCGCCAATATGAAACTCGACACGCATCATGCGCATCATCACAGCACGAGCCACAGCAAAAGCGTGAGTATACAAGATAGAATCGCTCCACTTACCCGATATACGAATGCGATGTGACGAATATGTGGCGAGGGTTGATGGATACGTGTCTCCCACGAGCGAGTGCTCGAATTGATTTCGTTCGAAGCAAGGCTAGATCTTAACACGGTGACTGCTACGCCATAAATATTGTTTCAATATTTATGTTGTTTCTTTATACACATAAGAGGAACATATTCTCATTTAATTGAATAAATAAATAAATTTGGTCATTTTGTATATTTTTTTTATTACATAATATCATAAGTATTATTAAATACATTATGGTTTTATTTAAAAAATAACATACCACATAAATAATCGTTAAATTTTAGCAACGGATACCAAACTTTGCTAAAATTGTTTGTTAATATTTATTGAATAATTTCATTATATCTATCTACACGTTTTGTTGAAATTATTTTATCAAAACATCTGACAATTATATCCAGGTCTTGATGGCTTTATTATCAAAGCTTCCTTTCAGTAATTTTTAATTTAACTTAATTAACTTTAATTTGCAATGTATATGTAATTAGTTACGTTTTTACGCGTAAATAAGACGCGACGATATCATTAATAATCACCGTAGCAGTCAACGTGTTAATTTCACTATACACAATTATCAATAGTTGAATATTAAAAACAGACTTTCATATTTCACATAATTGCCAAAGAAGTATTTCGGAAGATTTTCTTTTGACAAAAAAACTTACAAAACAAGAAAAGGAGAAAAGAACTCGATTCTGTCGCTCTTATATTCTTTGTGATTTTTCCTGCGGTAACTTTGTCTCATTTCCTTTGGGTCTTATATAAATCCTTTTTGGGGACGCTCGTTGCAGCTTCTAAGCTCTTTAAAAGCTCTTTAAGGGATGATAAGATTTAAAAATCTTGAAAGAAAATACCAGGTCAGAAACAAGGATCAGAAAGGGAATTTTAGACAAGAATAACTAAGATTCCTAGAAATTTCCTAGAAACTTATGGCCACGATGTGAAGTAATTTAAAATAAAAATTGTCATAATAACTCAAAAGCTGATAAAACAATGCAACAAGAATAAATAAAAGTACATATGCTATTTGATAGTCGTTACATGAAGGCAAAAAACATGAAAATATACAGAGTGTTTCATAATATATGGGATCCACTTCAACAGATGACAAAGACAATGAAAAAATTTCATATAAACATGTGTCCTATTTGACTTTGTTCCAGAATTATAGCCATTTGTTGAGTTTACTAGCTCAATAAAAAACTAAAAGACTAAAACTGTTAAGAAACAATTTTTTTATTTGTGTAAACCAGATGTAAACAACAAATAATTTGTTTACGGCGGAGATACATATGAAAATGAGAAATGCATGTAAAAATTATACTTAATATTAAAATATATAAAGCTCTTTTCTAGAGACAATCTAAAATGAAAAGAACACTGTAAAAGCCAAGTTACGATTGTGTGATGCGACTTCCAAATTAAATATTGTATGAAAGGATCTCGTTATTTGAAACAAATCATGATACCTTTGAACTTTGACAAGTGTATGCAGTGAATCTATCCCTTCCCCGTTCAAACTACCTTTTCAATTCCCAATGAAAATTAAATTCTTCTATTCTATATCCAAATCAATTAACTATAACTTAACATAATCGATTCCATTTTGATTACGTTTAAGTAAAATATCTGAAGTTTAAATCAACGAAATGAAGATAAGAATAACTCAAGATTCATATTTAACGACATGATCGTCTCTCATTGATATTCTTGTTAGTGATCTACCAACGATATATCGATATTTGAGCCGCGCATTGTTTCTTATGACACGTTTGCACATATGGTCATTGTTATGCTCGGGACGAAAGCGCTCGTGCTATTCTTACGACTATCCGCGGAGAGGGGTGGACGAACCGACGGAATAGCAATTAACGGTTGTCGCGTGACGGGGATAAATCCGCGGTTAATTACTCCGGGAAGCGCGCGTTGAACTACGCAATCGAATGTTGTCGTAACCACATCTTTCGCAGATAGCAACACACGTTAGTAACCTGTCCCTCTAGTTTTCCTATTCGTTACCTTATTTGTATTTGTTATCATAAATAATGCATATATATCGTGTTAATTATTATTATCATATAAGGTGCCTGACAAAATTATCAAGAGAGAAAACATGTACAGATTAGGTCAAACTGAACAAAAAATTCTACCATTTTTCAAATAAGCGCATAATATTTCGAAATATTGAATGAAACAAGATTGGCGAACCAATGCGTGCGATGCCATACGATGAATTTTGTATGTACTCGTACACTCATGGTCGGAAAAGTTACTTGATTTTTTTTTTTAGTAAGTTTACCTATCTTTTTTGTCTAATGAAAGAATTTATTTTCTAATAAAAAATTCTCTCACAGGATAAGACGATAGTTCAAAACTTACAAAAATAAAGACAATCTTTCCGACCACGAGTGTACATACGTGGAATCTCATCGAAAATGCCTGAGATTTACGAGTGTCCCTTAGCGATACAAGTACGATACGCTCGCAATACGTTGAAAAATAATTATCTATGCGCTACTCGTACCTCGTTACTTCTTTAGATATCTTCAGCTGTCAGCTGATAGCCATTGTCGATAAGGCAGTCGTGTCTTAGAGAGAATTCACACCTTAGCAGAAAAACAGAAAGACAGAAGCCAATCAGAACTCGCGCTGGTGGTTAGGTGGTAGTTTGCTGTTTCTGCTTTTCTACTAGCGCGAGTTTTCTGATTGGTTTCTGTTTTCCTACCAAGGTGTGAATTCTTTCTTAAAGTTCCTGGAAGTAAGAGTCTGGCCGATGTTGTTAATTTGATACAAAATGGTGTGCTAGCTGTCATGTAAATGACGTATCTGTATACGTTTGTTTTCTGTTTCTGAACACTGGTTGTACTATTCCAGATTTTACCATGTATTACCTAACGTTGAAGGAAAAACGAACAAAACTGAAACTAACTGAAATTATATTGTTCTCCAACAAAGAACAGACCTATAAAACGTCGAATTATTTTTTCACTGACATTTCAGTTATTACTAAAAAATTCTTGAATTATTATTAAACAAGTAAATATGTCTCTAAAACTAAATTTTATTGAAATTCTGTTAACAAAAGAAGGATCATGAAAATACGAGTAAACTTATACTCGTATAAGTGATGGAAATTATAGCAATGAAGTATAACTACTACTAAATCTTCAAAAAAGATTGAAGAACAGTATGAATGTTATAACCTGTTATAACATGAACTCCATCATTATAAAAATAGATTTCATTTAATTTAATATTGTACGTTCGTGTAATATTAAAACCACGCTTTCGTTTTTAAAATTATTTAATAAAAATTAAATAATGTGTTGCCACATTTGTTTGTTTTGTTGTGTTGTTATATGTTTTCCATATTCCTGCTTTCCAATTATTCCGCGTGCTCGGTCGTCACTAATTAATTCCGCCATTCCGTATCTAGCCGATCAAGAATGCGACGACATAGACCAGACTTTTACTTCTATGGATTTCTAGTCGCGCCTCAGCCGATTTCGATGAGACAGAGCTCGGGTTCGCACGCAGTGGTACGCCAATCCCTTTTTCATCAACATCTTGAGACTTTACACACTGAAGGAAAAATTACCTTAAAATCAACAAATATTTCTTTGATGGGTGCATTAACATATTTGCTTATAAATCTAAATTCTCTTTATTTAAATCAAATATTGTTTACCTGATAAGTAAGCAATATTTGGTTTAAATAAAGAGAATTTATATA
Source organism: Odontomachus brunneus (assembly GCF_010583005.1). Classification (NCBI taxonomy): domain Eukaryota; kingdom Metazoa; phylum Arthropoda; class Insecta; order Hymenoptera; family Formicidae; genus Odontomachus; species Odontomachus brunneus. The sequence continues at coordinate 847,293 of NW_022639556.1, read as the reverse complement.
TATATATATATATATATATATATATATATATATATTAATAGCATCCATCAAAGAAATATTTGTTGATTTTAAAGTAATTTTTCCCTCAGTGTACAGTTATTCTAAAAATGTAGAGGAACTTTTTGTTCAATGTGGCCTGATCTACCCGCACACGTGCTTTTGACAAACTTGTGTCAGAGACCCTGCATAATTTACTGCTATCACACGCGCAAAAGTTGTCGTAGAGAAACGACGCGACGTCCTCTCGTCCCGCGCAGGAACAAGCTCACCTTGCAAATTGTAACTTAAAAGCGCTCCTTCATCTTCTCTCTCTTCCGACTCCCACACATATTTTATTTCACGCACACGTCGCAGCCGCGTGAATAAGCTGTCAGAGTGCGATGACCTACGATCCCGCTCCTCGCCGACTTCTTCGCTATCACGAGATATACGCGCCACGTGGATTAAATTCAGCCGTTCCGAAATAAGCGAGTGGAGAATCTACGGGCCGGCGGCGAGATCGTAAAGATCAATCTGCGTGAATGGCTGAGTAGGAGTATTATTGGGTCGCTCGAGCAGGAAGCGTTCGCGCCATAACGCTGCAAAGGGGGCGCGGGCCTGCAAATCGAGGAGTTAAAAGCACTTCGACGAAAGTCTAAATCAATTATACGATCCATCCGGCGAATCGGCCGAGCACGTCGATGAAGAATCGGCCGTGGGACTCGCGCATTCGCGCGCCTCGAACGTAATGGCGCTACAAAAGAGTTCAGATCGCGGCGAATCGATCGTGTCTCTGCGGATACGTGGCGTCGACGTTGATTCGCGTATCGATCGCATCGATCTCGGGTTTTGAGAAGCCGCGAATAATGGGTCGATCGGCCGGTTACGGCTATGAAAGCCTCTCTCGGTGTCTGCTCTGTCGCGCGTGACGAGCCGAAAGCAGATCCATTATTCAGTCATCTGTACGTAAATTCCTTTCCGCGAAAAGACGTAAGACTTTCGTTTAGACGGCAAAAACCGTGATCTCTTCGGTGTAAAAGATATCTCCGAGTAATAATTTCAAGATAAATGTTTCCCTTGTCGGGATTCTTGTTGGAACAGATGTTCCTTAACAGAGAATGATTCAAGAGCTTCTCGCGTCTCAAATAGCAGAGGCGCAAATAACGGCGAGTGACGGCAACTTCGTTCGTCGTTCGTCTTCAAGCGCACCCTAACTGAATTTTTTATTTGCGTTCTATTTGCTGAGATATCCGCTCTATCGAAATCTGCTTTCGCCGAGTCGACTTTAAAGTTGTCTAGTCAAATATTTTCTCGTGCAGCTGTCATGCGCTCTGCGTAAAAACGCGGGCTTTGTTTATGCTAAAGGTGCTCCACCGTAAGTAAGGATTATTCGCGCGACGTTCTCCAGATCGATCCTCGAAGAAAAGAACTTCAGGATATGGGGACCAAAGTGAAGGACGAACTCGAAAAATAACATAGAGGTGATTGTAACGGTCATCTTATTTGTATTTCTTGCACATAGATCTTATATAAATATTTGCTGCTTTGTTTTAATATATTTAGCGGGAAACATAACTATGCATATGTAGAAATTTTCCTACAAGTTTTTCGTACATTTTCAAGCTTCTATTGTAAATTCAGTTGTAAAGACACAAAACTTCTAAGTTTGGTTGTAAAGATACAGCAATATTCCTTGAAATTTTTCTGGATGAAGCACACACAAGTCCGATATGTACAAGTTGCAGAATAGTTTTGCAGCAGGCAAATATTTACGCCAACTGACAGCTCGAGATGCCAGTGTTGAAGTTTTGTGTTGTTTTCGTTACATATTGAGTAATGCTCCGATTCATCTTTGCGCTTACTTTCAACGAGCAAAAGCATTTGCAATTTAGTGCAACTAATTCGACTCAAGCCTTGCAGGAAAGTCAGTATTTTGTTGATAAAGCTTTTCGAGTATGGCATCCCCTTAATCGATATCTCCAGGATCGCTCAGGACTCTCCGTGATCGACGACTTTCACGCCCATAAAGGGCTCACGCATGTGCACGCATATGCTCAGCGACAGCTGCGACAAGTGGCGAGCTCTCACCGGAAGCCGAGACAGCTCGTGCCTCCGATTACGCGCGCGCTCGCCATCGGACGGCTGTATGTTTAATAAATAGAAAATTCATCTGGCGGCTCTCGCGGTGCAAAACGGCCCACGGGAAAAAAACGCGAGCGCAAGCGCTTTTCAAGCAAATGTCCTTAGATGGGGAGAAAGCGCGTTTTACGCGCTCGCGTTCGGTATGTGCGGATACGTGCGCAACGAAGAGCGCCCAGTCGGTCGGGTTGACGCACGCGCGCGCGAAAGTCTTGCCAAATTTGTAGCCACGGTGACTCGCGAGAATCCGCGAGGTCGATTAGACGACGGTCGAGTCGCCGCCTTTCCAGGCTTGCTCGTTCCGAATACTCCGTGCTGTATCGTGATATCATTTTGGCTAAAATCTCACTCACGGATTTCATTTGCACGATTTTATTTTGATTGGTTTTAATTGAAGAAATTCATTTCTCTCGAGATTTTGTATATTCGCCTGTTTTAGCGTGAAATCCATAAGGCACTTAGGCCTGTATTAATGATTGTCAGTTGAAACTTGTCTCATGTGAGATATTGAAATTTGTTGTTTGATCGGAGTTTTACAATTTAATTGTGATATATGTGACATTTACAATAGCGACCTGGAATAGCGATTCGACTGAAAAGCTGTCATTCAAATCTGAGTGTCTCAGATTGGGGCGAATTTCAAGTAATAACTATTAATATAAATCTTATTTGCCGAGAGTCTGATGCAAGTTTCAAGTGCGACACAAATAATCAAAAGTAATAAATGAACGAAATGGAGCATATGGGAATCTGAAATCGGAGAAGGGAAGGCTTAGACTTTAAAATATCGAGATCTAGCCCTAAAACGTCACGGAGCTCCAGGGTGACTTAGAATCGTAAGAACGAAAAACTTCAGAGACGCGCCGCGAAGATGCGGCGGGTCTAATTTTAGTAGAGTCGCACCTCGATCTCGCGATCGTCGACGATTAATGAGACGTTGAGGAAGCGTTAGAGGCCAGTGTGGAATTGAGATTAATCGAAACGTATCGAGCAGAAAATGCTGCGACGCGGTATCGCCAAGTGAGGAATCGCCAAGTTCATACGGGCGGTTTATTTTCTGCCTTGTCTCACTATTTTATTATCACATTGACCTAGTTCACGTACCAAGGCCCATTGATCCTCATGCGAGTCACGTAATTTTATTCGCCTGTTTTAGACCGCGCCCGCTAAATTGCTCTCACCTTCGCCGTCTACGCCTACACGGCGCTCGTAACGTATTAGGTAAGATCGTTTCTCAAACGTCGAAATAGAGCGAGACAGGCCGAGACTTTGTGACGCGTCTGAAATGAAGCGTGATAGTTAACGCAAGCGTCTTCTCCTCGCAAAAGAGAAAAGAATTTGACACGTTGAGATGAAGATCTCAATACACAAAAACGACACGAATCAAAACCATATTACGGCTATCTCTTCTTGGTTCAGTATAAAGCACACAATTATTGGCATTCTTCTTACAAATGATCCTACCCAAAAGATATGATTTCTTCCAAATTTGGCACAAATATATTACAAATAATTACAAAAAATATTTAAGTCATATTTTTCCATTTTGGCCTACTTTGGGACTTTTACAGACAGTTCATAGCTTTTCAATTTTCCTCTATCATGGAGTACAATAAAAATATACGATAAAAATGATGTATAAAAACGTATAAAAATGTATGTAAAAAATAGAATTGAATGCAAGATAGCTTAGTTATATGCTTAGTTTGCTAATCATGAATATGAAATCAAACGTGTAAAATTATTTGTTTAAATAATAAAATGTTTATAATTAAAATATATAAAAAATTGAAGAAAGTATATATCTTGAAAATCAAGAAAAAAATGTATGCAAAAGTTTTGTAGTTTCAAAGGAGATATAACATGATGCCATTAGTTTGATTTTTAATAGTCGTTTGAAAATCACGTGTTGGTTATATGGAAGATCCATGATAGAAGCACACATTCTTTATGGCTAAAAAAAATATATGAATTTAAATTAAATTATGAAAACAACTTTGGATAGCTTATATTCAAACAGTAGCAATGACAAAATAGATGGAATGGTTGAGGAGACAAATATTGTTGAAGCTTAGATAAAAATCTGTAATTGAAGCTGCTATGAAGTTAGGAAATAACAGGATCGAGTCAACACAGATCGGAAACATATATTTAAACATTATTTAAAAAACCCGCCAAATTATCCGAATTCATCCTGAAATTTCAGGATGAAAAACTTCCGAGATGCACCCAACAGAATTTCCAAATGACTTCACCATTGTCACTTAGATGTAACCCGAAGGTTTCCGAACGGCGCACCCGAGTAAAGTTTTCAAGCGCAGCCTAAGAAAGTGCAATAAAATGCTTTCCTTGTCTGTCTAGAGTTAGTGGGCAGAACAAAGGAGGGGAAACAATCACATGATTAATGACGTCCTCGCTTTTGTTTCTCCTACATCGCCCCGCTCTTAAGCCTGATCTACAATATGCTCTTTGCTTCCTGCTTCTTTCTCTTTATCTCTTTCTGACTCAAACCTTAAGTTTTAAACCAGAAAAAGACAGAAGACAAGAAATAAAACGCAAAAAGCATATTGTAGGCTTAACAGTTTTGTGTGACAGAGAAAGCATTTGATTCAGCACATCTCTGTTCTTCAATCTTGTCATCAGTTGTCCCGTAAGAGTATGCAGTCTATCTTGTAAGTCTATAATAATATCTACATAGCGACTATTCTCGTTGAGATTGCAACTATGCAGGCCACTTCCAGAGTACTGGTTTCCACAACCTTTTTTTGTGTACATGGGCGACAAATAACAAAATTAATATTGCAGTGCTCATATTTAGTCAAGTGATATTCTTAGTCCTTTCAGTCCGTACAGCACTATAGTTAAGCTTCTTGCCTGCAGTTTGTGATTCAAAAAGAGATATTCACAACCAAAGTTTTGAACGGACGCCGTTGGACGCAAGAAAGACCTTTTCCTAGACTGTCGACGACTAAGGGGAATGCCAATAATTGTCTGGTTTACCTTACTTTGATTTTTTTATTCGGCGGAAATAAAAATCTCTCGTCGGGAATTTTGCACCGACGAGGAATTTCGGCTTGCACGCCGACCTTGCACTCCGAATGGAAAGCACTGACCGACGTTTACCGGGTGAAAGCTGGGGCCGTGATGAGGCGTGCACACGTGAAACGTAATGATCTCCTACCGAATCGAAGGCCTTACGAAAGCAAAAGGCGAAGCGGCGCCCTCCGGCGCGCTGCCGATGCTCTCGTGAAATCATTCGCATAGGCAGCGAACGGTGTCTTGCGAAACGTCCGGCTGATCGATACGAGGAAATGACACGTAACATTGTCCGTGACTGAATGAACGGGCATTCCATCGCGAGCGAGTCGTGACGAGGCCTCCTCCCTCGCGATAACGTAATTCCGTACACACAACCTGATCACAATCGCACGTTTACGATTGCGTAAGCGCATTACACCCGTCTCTCTCGCAGTTTTCCGCGTCGATCGCTCTTGAAACGTGTAACGAGCGGAGGAAAGTGCTTCGCTACTGCGAAGGTGTGAGAAAGAACCCGACACTCGCGGAGAGCGAGGAGAGCAAAGTTCCCGGAGTGAAGTTCGAGACTTGACTTCGGCACGCAGCTCGGAATCCTCGCGAGGCGCCTGTGAAATGCGCTTCTCTCCACGACGCTTCCAGGATTAGGCGTGAAGGATCGTGCGGGATCTTTCCGCGCTACGCGGAACGCGTACGATCTTTCGCGCGCGGAGAAAGTGGAGGAGTGACTGATGCGTTTTATAGGAATAATTTATACGCGAGCGTCGCGGGTAGCTTAATTTGGTAAAACGGCGTAGCGCGCGCGCACATATTCGTGTAGACGAGCGGTAGACATCCGGGACTTTCGCCGTCGCCGGCAGGACCCCCTTTCGCAAGAGGACCGTCGTTTTCGTTGGTCCCCCGGCCCGCTCCTCTTCGCTCTGCCTGTAATTGTTATTAATAAATGCTTTCGCTGTCCGGCCGTGACTCCGCCGAAAACGAGATCTCGCCGCGCATTCTCGATCCCTGTATTTGTCGAATCAACGACGGTGGTAATTTGCCGCAATTGGGTCGGTTTAACGGCCGTATTATCGTGCCCGATCGACCACGTTTTCGTGCCCTACTTCGATCTGGCTCTTGAAAATTGCACGCTCCTCCGGAGGAGCGCTAAACGATCGTCTGCGCCGGGAAGGGCAACAAATTGAGTCATTTAGAGAGAGAGAGAGAGAGAGAGAGAGAGAGAGAGAGAGAGAGAGAGAGAGAGAGAGAGAGAGAGAG
>NW_022639556.1:826897-840063 GCF_010583005.1 Odontomachus brunneus | reverse complement strand
GAGAGAGAGAGAGAGAGAGAGAGAGAGAGAGAGAGAACGCGTTTAAGACTGTCGAACCTATCGCACGGATAAAATGCTTCGTGCTATCTAACTTATGTTCGACAGTGAAATCTTGATTACTCAGTCGATCATCGAGTCGAAGTCGTATTATACTTTAATTACGTCGTCCCTGTTAATTTCAATCAATTTTACACAGAGAAAATATTATAATAAAAATTACATTAATATTATATTTCTTTTTACAATGTTTGTTGTAAGGCTGGGCTATACTGAATTTGCAGTATAAATTACTATAGAAATAGCAAAGGAGATTGAATCTAGATAGCCTGAAAGCTCGTGTGTTTTTCTTTTGCTATTTGTTTTGAGAGAAACAGTGGATACGAAATGGCGAGATGATTCTTTTAGAACATAGACACTTTTCCCTTTTAGTTTTATTAAAGTCGGGATAATATTATATAGTTAAAAAATAGAAAATTTTAGTTTGGTAGAAAGGAATTCTTTGAGCTTCTTGAAATTTTGTATTAATATTCGTCATTGTGAGTGAGTAATAGAGTGAAAATGAAGTTAAGCGACGTGTTACTAACTAAAATAAAATTTCTTGCAAATACGTGATATACTGTTTCGAATAATAAAAGCAATTTTCATAAAATGATTGAAATCGAGTATATTGGCGGATGAGGTAAAGTTGGCCCATAATTAAGGGCCGACAGGAGGGCTGTGGAGATCTCTCGCGGATACCCCGGAACTACTGATCAGGATACATATTCTATGTATCCTGATGTAGCTATTGAGCAATTAAATCCGTGACTAGGACAATATAGTTACGTTGCAGTATGTTTGTATTTTGATTATTACAAAACAAAATATACTAAATAAATAATTAGGTTTAGCATTTCAATGAGAAATATTAAGATAAAATAAAAATTCGGTTTGCACTTACTATATAGTGTAGAATCGACTTTTGCTTCGATAAAGTTTCATAATATTCTTGTAAAAACAATAAATTCTTCTATTGAATATACAACAATGAGCTCTTCTGAAATTTCTGAGGAGTATATTTTAAGACTAACTGTCCATATTATTGTGCCTGCTGCTGTTAGTGTCCGTTAGTTTGTATTATATTTAAATAAGTCATGAAAAAAACTAGCACAAGTAAATAGAAAAAGTTTAATTTTAACTTAATTTAAAAAAATACTTTTTATATTTATTTATGCTAGTTTTCTTTTTATGACTTATTTAAGTAGAAAAGTACACTAATAAAAGCAGGCATAGTAATATGGACAATTATCCTATTACTATACTTAAGACTATCATCATCAAGAAAATATTCTTTTTTGAAAATAACCACAAGAGAAAAGAAAGTAAATTGAGTGCTCGCTTTTCTGAACGATACTTTTCTGTGCAGTAATAGCACTGCATACCTGAACCGTGTCACATGAAAGGAAGCAATATTAAATTACGTTGTAGGCAATACCTTGAAGCAGGAGAAGTACGATAACGATTTCCTAGAAGACACTGCGAAAATCGTGACTTAATAACTGGCGTAATCAGCGTACGCGCTCGATGAAGTCGATATTCTTACACGTTATTAATACTGCACGTAGTGGGTGCAGGGTAAAGCGTGAGAGGAGTGGGAGGGGCGGAGGGCAAGAGCTAAAAATCAATCTCCCCGGAGATGTAACCTTTCGCTTGTTAACTCGCGCGCTTGTGGAGAACACGAAAATCGCAATTACGTTAAGCGAACGCACGCTAATAACTCGCCGGGGGTGGAACCGGGCGGAGGAGGAGGGGACGCGTATGGAGGTACCATCGACATCCTATCGCCGCGAATACAGGAGTGCAACACGCGAGCCGATAGTAATTATTTGCCTGCGGTAGCCGGCTTTATGCGCGGCCTTTTACCGCGACGTTATACACGTACACTCGTGGTGCTCGCTCGCGCTCGCGCGGTTACACGTGTAGAGACGTGGTACGTGGCGCGAGGATATCCTCGACGAAAGGGGGAAGGAAAGTCCAGTGCGGTGAGGGATTTCGCGGCCGGCTCATTAATCGGCGAACAGCTAATTACCTGGCCGGGAGAGTCGTTGTGAGAGAGAAGGCTCTATCCACTGCGCCTTCCACTCTTCTCGTCTTCCTGTCGTTTTTCCGTTTGCCTCGTGCCGATTTCAGTTTCTCTCTGCCTTTGCGCAGTCTCATTTCGCGGCCCCCTCCACGATCCTCCCGCGGATTTCATGTACGGATGTACGCATCCCTCTTCTCGTCTTCCTTTTGTCCTTTCCCGTTCCTTTTCTGTCCACACGTGACTCTCTCGTTTTATACCCGGCCATCTTCTCGTTTCACTCCCGCTGTTCGACTCCCTTTTTTCGCTTGCCTTGAGTTTGTGCGTTTCCTTTGCGTCTCCTCCTCCTCCTCCTCCTTCTTCCTCCTCTCATCCTTTTTTGCTTCTCGTCTACATTTTATTTTTTTCCTCACTCGTTTCTTTTTATTTGCCCGTCTTTCCTCGCGCTTTTTATACGTGCGTCCTCCCCTTTTCCATCGATTTCCTCTTTTTCCCTGCGTTGTTTCTTTCCTCCTGACGTTACGGACGCTCTCACATTCAGAGCGCATTTAACAAGGAAGACAGAGAGCAAGAGAGAGAGAGAGAGAGAGAGAGAGAGAGAGAGAGAGAGAGCGAGCGGCGGTACCTGTAATTATATGTACGCACCCGGGTTGCTGGCGCGCCGGCTTCGCCGGTGCGTAAAACCTGGAAACTGGTTCGGCACACGCAACCACGGAGAACGTCGCGCTGGCAGACTGCGCGGCACGGTTGCACGCTGCACCTGCATGTTGCAGCCACGCCATCGACAGGGTACGGCGTTAATAATAGCGCATCCCTGCCCGGCTATTTGTAACGCTAACAGAGGGTTGACAATACAGTTTCAACGTTTGCTCAATCTAGCTTTTCCTTTATCTTCTTTCGCCAAACGATGCGACTTTATCTACAGACTTTGGAGCTAGAAGCGCTCCTTCGTTGATTGCACGATTTTACTTCGTGTAAAAACGGAGAGCGAAGTGCAAATTTGTCGAATAAATTATAATTACTCGGTTGTGATATTTTATTATTTTCGCCTAAAAATGAAGCATTCATTTCACTTCGTTGAAACGGATAAATAACTGCCGAATCTCTCGATTTTTCTCTTTATCGACATCGATATCGTTCGCTACAAGGATGATAGGGATAATTAACAACGGCACATCTGATTAATTTGACACTGACCGAGATCATTTTCGATTTCACTCCATTTTTAATTTTAATTACCTGCAAAGTAGTAGAATGAGGACTATTGGTTCACGCGCTAATAAAAATAATTTTAGTTGATGGGAATATAAAGTTTAAACGTTGTTGAGCCATTTCAATTGACTGTCATGTAACGGAGAGGCAAAGTTGCTACGAGGTCGTTCATTGACCTCAGTGTACCAGACTAAAGCGGTAAAATATAAATTAAATATAATTTTTCATTATATTTTCTTTGGCTTTTTACATTAAATATAATATCCCAGAAAAGTTTTATGTGAGCTTATTTTTAACTATATTATACGTGATCAATATTTTTGTATCGTTAAATTCTAATAGTGAGCAAAAAAATTCAGATACAGCTAATATTTCTGGTAATTTTAATAAAATCCACATTTTATATAATAAATTAATATCGTACAAACTTAAAACTGTTAATAATTTTGTTTGCTTCCTGGCTAAAAAAATGATGTACTTTCGTGTATCCAAATAATATTTTTCGACAAATTGCAATACGTAGTATTTTTTTTCTTAAAGCTTCTAATAATGACAAGAAAATCCTAAAGTGTTAATTTTCGAATTTATTTTTAAAAAAAGTTACAAATTTTTATATAAATTTACGTTTTTCTCGCGAATTTGCGCTCATTTCTGTGTGCAGAATTCTGTTCTGACTTATTTATCGATTTATTTATCATTTCTCATAAATTTTTATCAGTACTTTTACGGAATGTAAATAAGCGAGAACGGAAACGATGCCGGTCTGTCAGATTGAAGTAGCCAGAACATGTATGTGCCATGTGGGAGCTAATTAAAACCGTTCTGCTGCGAAAAGCCAGCTGATTCACCAACAAGATACCAAATTTTCTCGCTGGCTTTGAAGAGGCTGTCGGTCATTGTCCGCGATTTTTCCGCTTTCAGTCGCTTTGAAAAGCACCGCGGATCATCGTGAAGGCGCGATGCGGGGAACGGCTTGCGGCTGCGACGACGGCGCGTCTCTCGCGCAAGTTGACAGGCGCAAACGACAGCCGACATTCCTCCGTCGATCGTGCAAACCGGTTGCCATAAATTCGCGCGAACGAACGCGGCTGCCCCGTTTCAACGTTTCTGCCGCCGATACCGGTATCTCCGCCTTTTTCCCCTAACGCGTCGACGAGCAGCGGCGCGAATTGTGCATTCGGAAAAATGCGCCGTTCGTGTGCAATTCTAAGCACGCGTTTCGCCGAACAGATGTGCCCCGAGTTCATCGCACTTCCTCCCACGTGTAGGCGTCAATTTCAAACTAATTCCATCCTAATAATACAGGATGCTTCAATGTTTTTATGTTAACACTTCGCGGCAAAAAAAGGTTTGCTTGAATTAACCAAATATCTGATTGAATATAAACGACCCAGAAATTTCGATTGAAGTAACCCGAATTCTGTTTAAGTTAACAAGATTTTTGGTTGACTTAAACAGAATTCGGGTTACTTCAATCGGAATTTCTGGATCGTTCATATTCGACCAGATATTTGGTTAATTCAACCAAACCTTTTTTTCCGTGTTGCATAGAGAATTTACTTAAAAAGTGTAACACTTGCATGGATAAAAAGTTATTTGTGATAACTTATAGTAACTTATAGAAACTGACTTGTGAGTTATTTATATATGGAGAATTTGCTTAAAAAAATATTAACACTCATATGGATAAAAAGTTATTTTTACACATTAACATTTTTTCGAAGTATCTTGTATTTGAGCTAGCAAAAATGCGTTTTTGTGAAGAATTTTCATACGTGAAATATGAAAAAATATTACTCGGGGCTTTTAATATTTTAACTTTTAAGCTTTTAACATTTCGCGTGGCTTATTTCGCAAAATCGCTTGTGCTTTTAGCCCGCCTACACATGAGAGAATGTATATTTAACGATTACGTTGCGAACTCATGCTCCAGTCAACCTAATTTCTCGTGGAATGCGGCTCGCCTTTGACCTTCGTTACGGCGTTAACAAGCCTCGCGCCTTCTTATCCGCGCGCGAATTAATCCAGTTACAACCGGCCGACTGTGCCGCAACGATGCGGCGTGAGAGGAAAGCGCTCGATAATTAACGCGCGTCCGATTCTTCGGAACCGCGCCGAAAGCGTGTCATTTCTTCTGCGAATACAGTTTCTACGTAGAAAGTACACATCCTCGAGCAACAACGACGACGACGACGACCATCTGAACGGGATGCCAGTCCGCGACAACACGTGAGCTTCCCTGACCCGCGAGCTCCTTATCGGGCGATCGAGCGGAGGCAACGGGCGCGGGTCGCGCGGGAGGCCGTGTTTCTAAGGTGGCATACCGTAGAAATTGTACGACAGGAAACGGTCATTAGCGCGGAATAAATGTCCGCTTGTCACGCTCGTGCATATGCGCATTTCTATGCCGCACCGTTATAACGATCTGGACGTTGCAAGCCCGGCGCGGATCTAGTTTTTAATAGACTACCGCGCGCTGCACCTGCACGCATATAATCTCTCGCCGTTCTCGCGCTCACCGGAAAAAGGGGCTGCCGAGAAAACCGTCCCAACTTTCAACCGAGTTCACTGCAACTGCCAGACGTAACGGAATCTGCGCTCGCGCGCGCAGCTCTCGTGGCTCTCCGATTCAATTTTCGAAGCGCGTCGGCCGTCGTCGTACTTGAGGTGACGTTCAACTTCATACTCCAAAAAATATAGTTTGTGTCAAATTAGGCCTAAACTATATTTTTGGTTGTTCCAACGAAGATAGTAGTAATAACATGCATATAAGATTATTATCACTAACATTGTAGCACAGTTGACTAAGAAATGATTGTCTTGACCATAATTTATAGTAATTCTTTTTCTATGTGATTATAGTTACAAACACCAAACATTTTTCTCTCAGTGTATAAATGCTAACCATTAACTCTAAGTGACTAACTCTAACCATGACTCTAAGTGACTCTTCCCAATTGCCCTTCAATTCATCTAATGTTAGTCCACGACTTCTCAGACAAGTTCTCTTGAGAACTTGGCCGTCTGGCGCAGTTGTACAGCGTTTTCTTACTTTACATTTCAATCACTCTAAATTTCCCCGTTTCTCAGTATTTTCTTAGGAATATTGCTATCGAATTTAACTTTTGAAAACTTCTCTTTAGATAAAGCAATAATAACACTCCTCGTTTCCGGGTTCAACTCAACACTTTCACTCCAAAAGATGTTGATTTTGGATACAAATTGTCATTTCTGACAGAAACAGAGCCAGACGGTTACAAATTCGAGCGATCCCAACATTTATCCAAGAGTTACTTTCCAGACGTGCGAAAAGCACCTCCTGCCACCATCACTCTACCGCACGCACTCATAAACGCGACGATGGTATGGCGTCAAGTCACGCTGCTTTATTTTCACGCGGTGCAGTTATCGCGCGGCTGTCCTTGCGCGCGAGCGCGTGTAGTTAGTGCTCGCGGTCTAGCCGGCTTTATTATCATAAATTTCCATCGGCCCGTTCAGAAGCCAATTAGCGTAAGTCACACCGTGATGAAGACCGCGATATCCGCGCTTCTGCTTGAGTCAATTCGGCCGCGGTGAACCGTTGCAGCTCAACACGATCAATAATGCGTTGTCCGCGTCGGATGTAAAATCATTCCTGTCGGATAAACGTCAAAATTTTGCCGAAATTAGCTTCAGCCTGTCGCATGTATGCAACCGTCTGCTCTTTGTAGCTGCACTGCTGAACTGCAATACGTTAGAATGAGGAAAAATATACTTGCCTCACTCTAACTTATTACTAGTGTGATTAGATTTTCTAGCCCTAAATTCAAAACACTACACGGAAAAAAAGATGGACAACTAAACATAATTCACTGTGTTAACTACTTTTTCTTTACTGCAGGAGCCAATTTTCTTGCTAAAATAACAAGAAAATTTGCTCCTGCAAAAAAGTAGCTAAAGTACTAAATTATGTTTAGTTGTCCATCTATAGCAAATTTGCTGCATCGGCCACTTTTCTTGCTGTACGAGCAGATTTTCTTGTTATCATAGCAAAGAAATAGATTTCTGCAGCAAAGAAAAAGTAGCTAACGCAGCGAATTATGTTTAACTGTCCATGTATAGCAAATTAGTTTGCAGCAAATCCTTTTTTTCCGTGTATAAATCTATGAAGTAGGATTACTCAAAATTATATATATATATACAGATACATGGAACAATATTTTATTTATAGATATGAAATATAGATATGTATATGAAAATAATTTAGCAACAATGAAAGTCTGCTGTATACAATAAAAATAGAAACAATTGCTAAGATATTCTCACTTAAAATTATGTTGTTTTAAGTGAGGATTATTGTGGGGACGCGAATACGACGAGAATCGTTGGAGTTCAGAAACACGATCAGGTCCAAGAAACGATCGCGAGCGAGTGTTGAAGCATTTTTCTAAGCAAACAATTTTCAAGACAAATTGGCGTCCCGGATAACATTCGAAAAAATCCGGGACAAAGGATAGAAAAACGAGACGTCACTTTAGAGAGAAAATTAATGTCACGAGCTTCTGAAGAGACAACGTTGTGGGCCAAGTTGTTGTTGTTCTCTTTATCATCTGAAAATATATCTCAAGCTTGTTTCCTGTTTTCGTGACCGACATTTCTCAATTTAGGCGCTTAAGGAGATCACAAAGATTTAAAATTGGGCTACAGCAGCTTCATACATTAATATATTTTAACTTTACCAGTATTTTTTCATTGTAATGTAGAGTATATAAATAGCCCACAAAAGAATTTCGAATTAATTCCCGTACACTTGTGTACTGACGAGTCAAATTCTACAGATTTTTCACAGATTCAAACCCTTCTGGTTCCCTCAGCGCTTTCGATAACTCAGATCTACATTCGCAGTTGACGACGAGAGTTGGCCTCTTTTCAATCTTTCACCGAATAAATTTCTTGCTCTTTCTTGTCTCGATCGTAAACTTTGTTCGTAGCCAGATTGCGCTTTCACGGTGAGATTCGATGTAAATTCCATGGTTCTCTTTGCGCCCTGTTTTGCGCTCCCGCGGATCCTTTCGCTTCCCCCGCCCCTTCCCCTAGAGACGTTTATAATAAGCGATAAGCGAATAATAAAAAAGAAAAAAAAGGAAAGAAAAAATCGCGGCGGTTTTCTCCGTTTTTATGTTTTTCCTCGGAAACACACTTACGTGAGGTCTCTCATTGCCATCGTGGACACGTCACGCGCGTTAAACAAGTGTCACGCATCGCCCGTGGCGAAGGGACGAGAGCGGAGCGCGCCACTCGCGAGATGATTTCTCTCTCGCGGGAGATTCAAGTGAGAGAAAGAGAAAAAGAAAGAGAGGAGCGTCGAGAGAAACGGCCGACGGCCAGACAGCGCGGCGTCGTCGTCGTCGTCGTCATCGTCCTCGCCGTCGTCGTCGTCATCGTCCTTGCCGTCGTCGTCGTCGTCGTCGTCGTCGTCGTGCGCGAAACCTTGGCGTGGCGAGGCTGCATTGGGGCAACGTGTGTGTGTAACACGCACACGCCATTTGCGAACGTCCCAACCACATTCCGGCCGACCCGTCATTTTCGACCACAGGCACAATTAACATAAATCCGACTATTCGTCGGCTCGCCGAGGGAGCTGAATAACGCGACATGCAAATGCACCGGTCTCCACGATTGCGCAGGTCGACGCGGCAATTGGATTCCCGCGGTAAATTACCAACGCGCGCGCGACTTTCGCGAGTCCCCCGTCGTTGATTTAGCTTAATAAAGCGGGCCCCAGCGGGCCGCAGCGGTGGCACGTGTTGCTCGAGCACAGCAATATTGACCCGACTCGGTCTCGCAACGCGGACGCCCGCACCGGATGCGGCACCGCGTGCCATTTACACCGCGAAGCTTGTGCGCACCGAGAGAAACTCCTACGAGAACAGCTCTCGGCGAGAGAATTATCGTCGGGACGGAGGTTGTCCTAATATCTCCCCGCGATTTGAATGATCGATCGATCGACTGGGCGAGCTGGTTCTCGCAAACGAGGATTTACTCACCGTTAGAACGTCCCTCCAGCACTCGTTACTTAATGACACCGGAAGTAAGGGGACGATAGAGGTGACGATGGAGGTGGTCGGGATCAGTGAGGCGTGACGGAGAGTATTATCGTGTCGATGTTCCGCTCCCTCTCCCCCCTCCCCCACCTATCCACCCTGTGAGGATTCGCGAAGAATCCTCGGACGGGGCAAACGCGTTCAACGTGTCCGGCTGTTCGCCTCGCCAATTTTGGATTTGTCTCGAGGTCTACACGGAAGAAATTGTTTCGTTGTATTGTTTCTTATATTTTACTTGTTTTCCGGGTTTGGACCGCATCTTCCTTGTATTTGGTTTTGTGAACATTTCAATTTATTTCTTCAGGAAGCAGGAGGAAGCTTATAGTGTTCCTATCTTTGTTAGATTTCCTTGATCCAACACATAAAATAATTGTATATCAAGCAGCGTGATTTTATAGCAAATATTATTTCGTTTCCTTAAATTGAGCCATGTTGTTTGGTGGAGAAACACTATTATTTGTAGAAAATTTTCAACCAAGTAATATACTATTTGCTTATATCTTGATTTTATTTCGCTGGTTTAAGTCATGTTATTTAATTAAAAAAAGAAATTGTTTTAAATATTTCCGTTTTTTATTCAAAAAAATCTTCACCTCTATGTGCGCGCACGCCATTTTTGCGGCCGAAGAAACACACTTCGCGCACAATCGAGTCGTTGATTGATTCAGGCCGATTTTGAGTCTGAACGGCGGCAAAGGAAATTTTATTGAATTGTTTATCGCTTTCGAGAGAGAACAGATGCGGAGGACTGCACGTTGATTAACGTACGCATTGTCGCGGTTCTTCAACTTCTACTATTTTACTCGCTCCAATATGTCTCGCAGAAATAAACGGACGTAATATTTTTCCGCCTGACTGGCATTTTTTGACATTGCTCTAATTGATTTTCGCGATGCACATGGCGCACAATGGCGGGCCATTCGTATTCGTTAGGCCGCTGCAAATCGTGTGTCGCAGTGATTGCGGCAGGCCGCAAGCTCGTATACGGTGGTGAGACGCGGTGGTCGTACGGCCCGAATTTAGAACCTCCATAGTGCGATGACCCAGATTTTCGGGCGCTTTCATTCGTTCGTTCGTCCGTTCGTTCGCTCCGGGTGGTGCGCGTGACAAAAATTCTCCCTATCCGCGTTGCACATCATCGCACTAAACTTAGACCACTTTTCAGTCAATACGAAACAGGCCTCGGAGAGGTCTGACGTAATTTTTGATTATAGATACTCGTCACCGCTATTGGGAAGTCCCGGCAGAAAAAGAGGCTCGCGCCGATTTTTCGACGTTGATATTTACGGAATGAAAGGTTCCACATCGTATCGATATGAAAATTGAACTTTATTATTGAACATCGTATCGATATGAAAATTGAACTTTATTATTGAACTTTCTTGATTAACGACAGTTAATGAAAAATGACCCGGGGAATATCTCGAAAATCGACACGAACTTTGCTTATCGACATTCATTAGCGATATCAGAAGGCTGCAAAGTGTAGAAAGTTCAATTAAGTCACATTTTGCTTTCTTTCTTTCGAAAATACATTATCTGCAAATTCGACAGAAAATACGACACCATTAAAATAAACATGAAAATAAAAATTAAAATGAAAATAAAAACTGTTTCTTTAATTTTATGGGTTGAATCATTTTTTTATAACTATAGCAAATTTCAAGGAAACTTGCAAGATACGGAAACGGTTACTTGTCCTTTTAGAACTCTGCGTGTTCACGGTGTCCTGCGCGTCGACTGTGGTGACGTTCCGACAGACCTGATCGAGGATCATCGAGTGAATTGCTCGTGCAAAAACTGGCCGCGCTCCTTACAAGCATTGTCGATTCCGCAAGTTAAAATTCCCGATTCGAAAGTATGTTATCGTCGTCCTGCGAGCGAGACGACGGCAAAAGAAGTAGAGGAGACCGGCATTCCATGGATTTCCATCGATCGTAAGCGGCCCGCGATTCAGGCTGCGCCACGGATTTCTTCATTGACAATCGTGATTCAGTAACGAGTCCTGGAGAATCGTACGGTCCGGCATGCTTCTCGTTTCTTTTCGCGAGACATCGAACATAGGCTTTGCGCGGCGTATCAACCGGTCGTCATTGAATTTGTAGCCGCGACCTCTTTTTGCTCGGCATCGTCCGGCATCGCGATCTCCTTCTCTCGTGGCGCAACTCGCCGTCGCGTTCGTTTCCCCGAGCCTCGTTGAATCACCTTATCAATTTATTAAATCTCATTAGTCGCATATATAGAAAGCATCTGCATTAATTGGCGCTTACCTGCACACTTAATATCATTTTATCATTTAATCGTCATTTTTACGGGGAAACAACATCTTAATTACGGAATAAATGAAAGAAAATAACAGAAACGACATAAATGGAAGAACAGAAAAGTTAAGAAAATGTGAGAAAGAGCAGAACCAAGAAAACAAAATGTAAAAGTATAAAATAAGTCATAAATTTTCTGATTATGTAAATTCGATTGATTTTTTCCGTATTCTGCAAGTTTCCTTGGAGTTTGCTATAGTTATGCAAGATTAATCCAACTCACAAAATTATGATTTTTGCGCTTTTGTTACCAATGAATAGTTTCATACGTTTCTTTATGTAAAACAAAAAAGATCTAAGCGCCTGAAATTAAGAAACAATTTTTATTTTCCACTTTCATTTTATTTTCCATTTTTATTTTAAGTCTTAACTGACCGACCACAGTCAGTTATTCTCCTTACGTCTCAAGAATAATCGATTGTGATTGGTCATTGCTTACGACTTAAAGCTTAAGGAAATGCTGAAGCTGAAAACTTTACCGACAGAATACTAACATTTTTCTGCAAAGTTTACGTCGTATTGGTTACACAGAATTACAAATGCTTTTACGCAATGAAAGTACGTGCAAAAATAAATGGGAACATTGCTCGATATGTGACGAAAACAAACAACAAATTTTTAATGTAAAATCTCAAGCTGTCAGTTAGCGTAATATTTACCTAATCCAAAAGTTCCGCAGCTTGTACATACCGAAAATGTGGATACTCCAAATAGAAAAATTTTGAAGAACATTGCTCTACTTTCACATTTACATTTGGAAACTTAAGAATATCGAAAAACTAACAGTAAGATTTGAAGAGGCAAATAAGGAGCAAGCACGGATGTCTTAGTGCTATTAAATACTAATATTATTTTTATATAATATTAATATGATAGTGGGAGGATAATTATGTCCAGCATGTCAAACGTACGTATCGAAATTTTTCTTCGATTAACGCGGCGAATCTACCTTTCATACTTAAGCCGATCCTTGAGTCCCAATTTTATATATATATATTTAAAATTCCCAAACCCATTAAACCGATGACTCAAATAGATTCATTATATATGTTGCGAAAAAACGGCCTCCGCCAGGACTCGAATCTGGAACCTCCCCCTCACTTTCCGGGCGGGACGCTTTTCCATTCGGCCACCGAGGCTTTGACAGTAATCTCGCAACACAATGTTTATAAATATATATATATATATATATAAATATAAATAATATAAATATAAATAATATAAATATATATAATATAAATATATATAATATAAATATAAATAATATAAATATAAATAATATAAATATATATAATATAAATAATATAAATATAAATAATATAAATATATATAATATAAATAAATATATATATATATATATATATATATATATATATAATTGGGATTCAAAGATCGGTCTAAATATGAAAGGTAGATTCGCCGCGTACGTTAATCGAAGAAAAATTTCGATACGTGCGTTGGATATAATTATCCTCCCACCATCATATTAAT
>NW_022639556.1:826442-826887 GCF_010583005.1 Odontomachus brunneus | reverse complement strand
TATCGAAATTTTTCTTCGATTAACGTACACGGCGAATCTACCTTTCATACTTAGACCGATCCTTGAGTCCCAATTTTATATATATATATTTAAAATTCCCAAAATCCATTAAACCGATGACTCAAATAGATTCATTATATATGTTGCGAAAAAACTCCGCCAGGACTCGAACCTAGAACCTTCCCACTTTGATACGTGTGTTTGACATGCTGGACATAATTATCCTCCCACTATCATATTAATATTATATAAAAGTAATATTAGTATTTAATAGCACTAAGACATCCGTGCTTGCTCCTTATTTGCCTCTTCAAATCTTACTATTAGTTATTCTAAAAAGGAGCTTTCTATAATTTCGGAATATCGAAAAAGTTTGCAGAAAGATTTCTACACATATATGATTAGGTTTTCCGTTGAATGTGGTAAAACAGAGCAACATATATTT